>NC_042965.1:24031733-24187873 GCF_901001165.1 Salmo trutta
ACACAGTCACTTCTCCTCTACCACTCTGCTACACAGTCACATCTCCTCTACCACTCTGCTACACAGTCACTTCTCCTCTACCACTCTGCTACACAGTCACACCTCCTCTACCACTCTGCTACACAGTCACACCTCCTCTACCACTCTGCTACACAGTCACACCTCCTCTACCACTCTGCTACACAGTCACACCTCCTCTACCACTCTGCTACACAGTCACACCTCCTCTACCACTCTGCTACACAGTCACACCTCCTCTACCACTCTGCTACACAGTCACATCTCCTCTACCACTCTGCTACACAGTCACACCTCCTCTACCACTCTGCTACACAGTCACACCTCCTCTACCACTCTGCTACACGGTCACACCTCCTCTACCACTCTGCTACACGGTCACACCTCCTCTACCACTCTGCTACACGGTCACATCTCCTCTACCACTCTGCTACAAGGTCACATCTCCTCTACCACTCTGCTACAAGGTCACATCTCCTCTACCACTCTGCTACACAGTCACATCTCCTCTACCACTCTGCTACACAGTCACATCTCCTCTACCACTCTGCTACACAGTCACATCTCCTCTACCACTCTGCTACACAGTCACTTCTCCTCTACCACTCTGCTACACAGTCACATCTCCTCTACCACTCTGCTACACAGTCACACCTCCTCTACCACTCTGCTACACAGTCACATCTCCTCTACCACTCTGCTACACAGTCACATCTCCTCTACCACTCTGCTACACAGTCACACCTCCTCTACCACTCTGCTACACAGTCACACCTCCTCTACCACTCTGCTACACAGTCACATCTCCTCTACCACTCTGCTACACAGTCACACCTCCTCTACCACTCTGCTACACAGTCACACCTCTACCAATCTGCTACACAGTTACACCTCCTCTACCACTCTGCTACACAGTCACATCTCCTCTACCACTCTGCTACACAGTCACATCTCCTCTACCACTCTGCTACACAGTCACACCTCCTCTACCACTCTGCTACACAGTTACACCTCCTCTACCACTCTGCTACAAGGTCACATCTCCTCTACCACTCTGCTACACAGTCACATCTCCTCTACCACTCTGCTACACAGTTACACCTCCTCTACCACTCTGCTACACAGTCACATCTCCTCTACCACTCTGCTACACAGTCACACCTCCTCTACCACTCTGCTACACAGTCACACCTCCTCTACCACTCTGCTACACAGTCACACCTCCTCTACCACTCTGCTACACAGTCACTTCTCCTCTACCACTCTGCTACACAGTCACATCTCCTCTACCACTCTGCTACACAGTCACATCTCCTCTACCACTCTGCTACACAGTCACTTCTCCTCTACCACTCTGCTACACAGTCACTTCTCCTCTACCACTCTGCTACACAGTCACACCTCCTCTACCACTCTGCTACACAGTCACATCTCCTCTACCACTCTGCTACACAGGCACTTCTCCTCTACCACTCTGCTACACAGTCACATCTCCTCTACCACTCTGCTACACAGTTACACCTCCTCTACCACTCTGCTACACAGTCACATCTCCTCTACCACTCTGCTACACAGTCACATCTCCTCTACCACTCTGCTACACAGTTACACCTCCTCTACCACTCTGCTACACAGTCACATCTCCTCTACCACTCTGCTACACAGTCACATCTCCTCTACCACTCTGCTACACAGTCACATCTCCTCTACCACTCTGCTACACAGTCACACCTCCTCTACCACTCTGCTACACAGTCACTTCTCCTCTACCACTCTGCTACACAGTCACATTTCCTCTACCACTCTGCTACACAGTCACATCTCCTCTACCACTCTGCTACACAGTCACATCTCCTCTACCACTCTGCTACACAGTCACTTCTCTACCACTCTGCTACACAGTCACATCTCCTCTACCACTCTGCTACACAGTCACATCTCCTCTACCACTCTGCTACACAGTCACATCTCCTCTACCACTCTGCTACACAGTCACTTCTCCTCTACCACTCTGCCTCTTTCTCTCATTTCCTGTCTCTGTCCTCACTCTCGTTCTCCTCATCATCTCATCAGTAGTCAGTGAGTGAGACTCATTCTGCTTCTCTCCATAAAGAGGAGGGTGAGAGAGGGAGGGACAGTGGGGAGGAGGGTAAGAGAGGGTGGGACAGTGGGGAGGAGGGAGAGAAAGAGGGAGGAGGGTGAGAGAGGGTGGGACAGTGGGGAGGACAGTGAGAGATGGAGAGAGAAGGGGAGGAGAGAGAGAGGGACAGGGGGATGAGGGGGGAGGGACAGGGGAGGAGGGAGAGAAAGAGGGGGCAGGAGGGAGAGAGAGAGTGAGAGGGAGAGGAGGAAGAGAGAGAGAGACCGGGGGGAGAAGGGAGTGAGAGAAGGACAGGGGGAGGAGGGAGAGAGAGAGTGGGGTGAAGAAGGAGAGGGGAGGGGAGGAGGGAGAGACAGAGGGACAGGGGAAAGAGGTAGAGAGAGGAGGATAGGGGAGGAGGGAGAGACAAGGGTGAGGAGGGAGAGGGAGGAAGAAAGATGCACATCACACACACACACACACACACACACACACACACACACACACACACACACACACACACGCCAGCTGATTACAGAGTCATTTTTAGCTGGGTACTTTTTCCACTTAAATTAACTAGGCTACTTTTCAATTCGCTAGTCAGAAAGAAAGTCTGCCGAGCCCTCTCCTGCTAGAATGAGCGATATGCATCTTCTAGCGATCTATTGATAGGCCAGGTGCCTGTCAGTCACAAAGTGAGAGATAACAGGGAAACAGTGCTGGTTTGCCAGTCCAATAGTGTGCAACTGCAGCCTGCAATTCAGGGCGTTCCTGTATGTGTGCATTCCTGCATCTGCAGGAACGGCCCCCCTCGAGCATCGCATTGGTTCCTGCATGAATGCCCCTCCCCCCTCGAGCAAGACATCTTTATGCTTGTGTGACACTTTTGAATGTGGGTCAAAAGGGAAATAAAAGTATTATTAGAGTTTTCGCCCCCGTCTTCCGCTAGCACATCAGGCGGGAGGCTGCCGTAGCCACTAGTTAGCTAGCACATGGTGTCGCCCCCACCTCCCACCTGCTGTGTACCAGAGAAAACCATGCCCGACAGGCGGGGACGAAGGACACTGTCTACCGGTCTTCCCTGCCTCCCGCTAGCACAGCAGACGGGAGGCCAAAGCGACACCATGTACTAGCTAGCTTGATAGTTAGTGACAACATGTGCTAGCTAGCGTGCCCGCCTGCTGTGTACCAGAGTCGTCCTCAGGACTAGCTGGCTAAGATTGCACAGTGTCCTTTGCCCCTGCCTCCCGAACACCTGCCCTCGTTGTCGTTAACAGAACTGTGGGAAAACAGTACCAGACAGGTGTGGGTGACGGACACTGTCTACCGGTGTACGGCTAGCTAGCTACCGTTGTCGCCTCCGCCCCTTCTTCTGTGGGGTTTATCGCTGGCTGGCATCCAAAGTTATTGTTCATTAACACCATCTACTGTACTGGAGAGCCTCTGCCTCCTGCCTGTCCCAACTTAAAAATGGACCAATAGAAGTATAAAGAGCGGTTCCTGCAGATGCAGGAATGCCCACATGCAGGAACGCCCCGAATTGCGGTCCACAATTGCACCCTTCACTGACAGTCTGCTGTCAGTCCCGCCTCTTGGTACCTGAGTGTGTGTGTGTCGTGTGCGCTGTGGTTGCAGTCGAATTTCTACATGGAGGGAAAGAGCATGAATTTGCATGTCCCATCTAATGTGAGTGAATGTGTACGTTCCACATAATGTGGTAACGATGAGTGGAAATCCACTTAGCCCATTGTTTTCTGACACATTCATTTCATTTTGTGTGCAGGGTCCAACTTGAATAACTTTTCAGTGCATTTTTGCATTCCAGTTCAATATTTACCCGCTATTATTGTTATTTTATTGTCATAAAATTTTTTTTTTTTACTTTAGTTTATTTAGTAAATATTTTCTTAACTCTATTTTCTTAAAACGGCATTGTTGGTTAAAGGACTTGTAAGTAAGCATTTCACGGTAAGGTCTACACCTGTTGTATTTGGTGCATGTGACAAATAAAATATGATTTGACTTGATCTGTCACAGTCTGCCATTGAAAAACGTTGAAAACTCACATGTAAATGTCATGCTGTTTGTATTTGAGCAATATGATTGGCCATTCATTCAAGCACCACTACGCTCCCGCGAGTCACCACTTCTCGAGCAGTACAGAAGTTGATGCCTTCACACAGCACACGCGAGCTGTCCTGAGCAAAAAAAAGCGCCCATCAATCTACTCGCTGAGCTTATTTATTTTAGGGAAAGTGATTTACAAAAGTAAACTTTCAATAGTGAACATATTAGCAATATGCTGGCTACTGTTGATAGTCTGTATAAAGAAAGATACAAAAAGACACCAAGCATTGGTCTTGGCTAGCCAGTCAATGTCTATTTTGGAATGTTTGTCTTAAAGGGGCAGCATCCTATTTTCAAATCTTCTCAAAATGACAAAATGTAGAAAAAAAATGAATGCAATTAATACCATGCAATTCTAAAGAATAGAGTAATGACTGGCATTGCTAAATGATATTATACAGCTTTTTAATGCATATCATAATAACCAAATGTAGTCTACTAATAGCTTAATATAGAGAGAAAGCATGCCAACCTATAAGCTCTGCATGACCCCAATGCATTTAAGAACTACACCACATCCGGGCCAGTAGAAATTCTGTTCGGGAGAGTAGATTTTTAGCCACATTGGACCCTGTTGTGTTTCATATGCAGCCACGGAGTGATGGCACATATGCAGCCACGGAGTGATGGCACATATGCAGCCACGGAGTGATGGCACATATGCAGCCACGGAGTGATGGCACATTTGCAGCCACGGAGTGATGGCACATTTGCAGCCACGGAGTGATGGCACATTTGCAGCCACGGAGTGATGGCACATTTGCAGCCACGGAGTGATGGCACACAAACATTTAATCCATTTTAGAATAAGGCTGTAACGTAACAAAATGTAGAAAAGGTCAGAAAAGTTTGAATACTTCCCAAATGCACTGTAAATCCTACAACGTAGTTATGTCCATGGTTTCGTATTCGGACAATAAACTAAAGATATAGATTATATTTTCGATATGAAGTCAATCAGGACTTGCCATACAGTGACGTTAAAGTGAGTGACTCATCAGTAGCCTACCGAATTGCATCCGTAAGAGTCATTTGGCTTATCTGCAGATTAATTATGTTTTTTTTTATGAAGATGGTGAATCCTCCTCACTGCAGGGACAATAGGTAGGTTTGTGGGGCCTCACTCTGGTCCAAAATATGATAAAAGAAAACAAATGGAATAGTTTTAAATGCTAATGATACTTATATGGTATCAAATATATTGATATAGGTCTACTGATTTAGTCAAAGTGTTGACAATGGAGCTGTCATCTGCTGCTTTCTGTGTAGCAAAGCCCATGTTTAACACCTGCTTCATTCTTCAATCATACCTGTATTGCAGATAGCTGAGAAAATGCCTCTTAACAGTAAGCTTGAAGCCTGTGGAAGTCAGCAGACTATTACAGCATTCTATAAAGGCCACTCTATGTGCTTGTGGAAAACACTGACATGCATAGGGACACACAGGCATGGACAAAGACACATGCATAGGGACACACAGGCATGGACAAAGACACATGCAAAGGGACACACAGGCATGGACAAAGACATGCATAGGGACACACAGGCATGGACAAAGACACATGCATAGGGACACACAGGCATGGACAAAGACACATGCATAGGGACACACAGGCATGGACAAAGACACATGCATAAGGACACACAGGCATGGACAAAGACACATGCATAGGGACACACAGGCATGGACAAAGACACATGCATAGGGACACACAGGCATGGACAAAGACACATGCATAGGGACACACAGGCATGGACAAAGACACATGCATAGGGACACACAGGCATGGACAAAGACACATGCATAGGGACACACAGGCATGGACAAAGACACATGCATAGGGACACACAGGAATGTTTTATCTGCAGAGTCACGGATGGCCATCATTTACAGGATGCTTAGAGATGTGTCTGGAGAGGGAGCTGTGTGTGTGTGTGTGTGTGTGTGTGTGTGTGTGTGTAAGGTGACACTGGAGAGGAGACGGCATGTAGTGAGATAGAATGACAGGCACCTGATACAGACACGGTAACTCAAATGACACAGAATATCTTAGAAGTGTCTGGCAGGAGCCAATACCCTCTCACACACACACACACACACACACACACACACACACACACACACACACACACACACACACACACACACACACACAGTCAATAGTCCCAAATACTAAAAGAAACATGCGTTTTAAATCTAACACCACAGATAATTCCCCAATGATTCTCTCTATCTATTCTCCTTCCTCTCGCTCTCTGAGCTGTGACATGAGTTCCTCTAACCACAAACTCACCACAGAGATAATAAAGGAAGGATGCCTGGCCACTTCCCCTGAGTGGGAGAGAGAATGAAAGCTCTCTCTCTTTTTTCCCCATCTCGCCATCTCTCTCTTCCATCTCTCTCTTTCTCAATTCAATTCAATTTAAGGGCATTATTGGCATGGGAAACATTGATAAAGCAAGTGAAATAGATAATTTTGTTTATTAACAGGGAACATTACACTCACAAAAGTTCCAAAATAATAAAGACATTTCAAATGCCATAGTGTCATATTATGTACAAATAGTTAAAGTACAAAAGGGAAAATACATAAACATAATTATTGGTATTTAGAATGGTGCTTGTTCACCACCCTTTTCTTGTGGCAAAAGGTCACAAATATTGCTGCTGTGATGGCACACTGTGGTATTTCACCCATTAGATAAGGGAGTTTATAAAAATTGGGTTTGTTTTGGAATTCTTTGTGGGTCTGTGTAATCTGAGGGAAATATGTGTCTCTTATATGGTCATACATTTGGCAGGAGGTTAGGAAGTGAAGCTCAGTTTCCACCTCATTTTGTGGGCAGTGTGCACAATTCTCTTGAGAGCCAGGTCTGCCTATGGCAGACTTTCTCAATAGCAAGGCTATGCTCACCGAGTCTGTACATTCCTTAAGTTTGGTCAGTCACAGTGGACAGGTATTCTGCCACTGTGTACTCTCTGTTTAGGGCCAAATAGCATTCTAGTTCGCTCAGTTTTTTGTTAATTCCTTCCAATGTGTCAAGTAATTATCTTTTTGTTTTCTCATGATTTGGTTGGGTCTAATTGTGTCACTGTCCTGGGGCTCTGTGGGGTCTGTTTGTGAACAGTCCTAGGACCAGCTTGCTTAGGGGACTCTTCTCCAGGTTCATCTCTCTGTAGGTGATGGCTTTGTTATGGAAGGTTTGGGAATCGCTACCTTACAGGTGGTTGTAGAATTTAATGGCTCTTTTCTGGATTTTGATAATTAGCGGGTATCGGCCTAATTCTGCTCTGCATGCATTATTTGGTGTTTCATGTTGTACATGGAGGATATTTTTGCAGAATTCTGCATGCAGACTCTCAATTTGGTGTTTGTCCCATTTTGTGAATTATTGGTTGGTGAGCGGATCCCAGACCTCACAACCATAAAGGGCAATGAGTTCTATAACTGATTCAAGTATTTTTCGCCAGATCCTAATTGATATGTTGAATTTTATGTTCCTTTTGATGGCATAGAAATCTCTGTCCCTCTCCCTCATCCCTCCTATTTTTGTCCTTACTACCCACTATCTCCATTTCCCATCACGCTCTCTTTAGTTTACCTCTATTTTGTCAGTCCCAATGTTCCCCCAGTGGTGTGCAAGTACCGCTAGCTGACAGTAGGGGGTGGGAGCCAGCTCAACCCTGAACTCCCTAATCCTCCCCTAGCCACTACCCGCTAGACTAGGGGGTAGTGGCCAACCCTGCTCCTGGAGAGCTACCCTTTTTCACTCCAACCCCAGTTGTAACTCACCTGCTTCAGCTTATCAGCCATTGTATTATTAGAATATGGTGTGCTAGATTAGGGTTTGCGTGAAAACCTACGGGACGGTAGTTCTCCAGAAACAAGATTGGAGATCCCTGCCCTAGATGCTTACCTTAGCCCCTACCCACCTAGACATTTACCTTGTCCCCTACCCACCTAGACATTTACCTTGTCCCCTACCCACCTAGACACTTACCCTGTCCCCTACCCACCTAGACATTTACCCTGTCCCCTACCCACCTAGACATTTACCCTGTTCCCCTACCCACCTAGACATTTACCCTGTCCCCTACCCACCTAGACACTTACCCTGTCCCCTACCCACCTAGACATTTCCCCCCCCCTACCCACCTAGACATTAACCCTGTCCCCTACCCACCTAGACATTTACCCTGCCCCCTACCCACCTAGACATTAACCCTGTCCCCTACCCACCTAGACACTTACCCTGTCCCCTACCCACCTAGACACTTACCCTAGCCCCTGGCTCCTAGGCACTACACACTTTAGGCCTAATCCTAACTTTATGTACCATATCATAAACATGGTTACAATTCCACATATAGCCTACATGGTCCCAGGTCACATGTCTAACTGCTTATATCTGTTGTCAAAGGCCTTCAGCAGTCTACTCATTTGGAGTGTTGAGTCATATGAAGAGTCTCACACACACAGACACACACACACACCCTACTTGATGAGTCACAGAGTGACCTTTAACTCCACAGAGGAGTGACTCACACTTTCACCATGACCCTCCGCTTTGACCCTTTTTGGCCTTTGAGTGTTACATCATGTGGTCCTTTGTAGCTCAGTTGGTAGATAATGGTGCTTGTAATGCCAGGGGAGTGGGTTTGATTCCTGGGACCACCCATATGTAAGATGTATGTACTCATGACTGTAAGTTGCTTTGGATAAAAGCGTCTGCTAAATGGCATATATTATATTATCAGCCTGTCTCTCTCTCTGTGTGTGTATGAGACACTGTTGCACATCCCAAACCGACCCCTACCACCTATTTAAAAATATATATATTTCACCTTTATTTAACCAGGTAGGCCAGTTGAGAACAAGTTCTCATTTACAACTGTGACCTGGCCAAGATAAAGCAAAGCAATGCGACACAAACAACACAGAGTTACACATGGAATAAACAAACGTACAGTCAATAACACAATAGAAAAGTCAACATACAGTGTGTGCAAATGTAGTAAGATTAGGGAGGTAAGGCAATAAATAGGCCATAGTGGCGAAATAAGTACAATTTAGCAATTAAACACTGGAATGATAGATGTGCAGAAGATGAATGTGCAAGTAGAGATACTGGGGTGCAAAGAAGCCAAAAATAAATAACAATATGGGGATGAGGTAGTTGGGTGGGCTATGTACAGATGGGCTGTGTACAGATGCAATGATCGGTAAACTGCTCTGACAGCTAATGCTTAAAGTTAGTGAGGGAGATATAAGACTCCAGGTTCAGTGATTTTTGCAATTCGTTCCAGTCATTGGCAGCAGAGAACTGGAAGGAAAGGCGGCCAAAGGAGGAGTTGGCTTTGGGGGTGACCAGTGAGATATACCTGCTGGAGCGCGTGCTACGGGTGGGTGCTGCTATGGTGACCAGTGAGCTGAGATAAGGTGGGGCATTACCTAGCAAAGACTTATAGATGACCTGGAGCCAGTGGGTTTGGCTACGAATATAGATCGAGGGCCAGCCAACGAGAGCATACAGGTTGCAGTGGTGGATAGTATATGGGGCTTTGGTGACAAAATGGATGGCACTGTGATAGACTACATCCAATGTGCTGAGTAGAGTGTTGGAGGCTATTTTGTAAATGACATCGCCGAAGTTGAGGATCGGTAGGATGGTCAGTTTTAAGAGGGTATGTTCGGCAGCATGAGTGAAGGATGCTTTGTTGCGAAATAGGAAGCCGATTCTAGATTTAATTTTGGATTGGAGATGCTTAATGTGAGTCTGGAAGGTGAGTTTACAGTCTAACCAGACACCCAGGTATTTGTAGTTGTCCACATATTCTAAGTCAGAACCGTCCAGAGTAGTGATGCTAGACAGGCGGGCAGGTGCGGGCAGCGATCGATTGAAGAGCATGCATTTAGTTTTATTTGCATTTAAGAGCAGTTGGAGGCCACAGAAGGAGTGTTGTATGGCATTGAAGCTCGTTTGGAGGTTTGTTAACACAGTGTCCAAGGGAGGGCCAAATGTATACACCGTGCTTCTACACCTGCATTGCTTGCTGTTTGGGGTTTTAGGCTGGGTTTCTGTACAGCACTTTGTGATATCAGCTGATGTAAGAAGGGCTATATAAATACATTTGATTTGATTTGATATACAGAATGGTGTCGTCTGCGTAGAGGTGGATCAGAGAATCACCAGCAGCAAGAGCGACGTCATTGACATACACAGAAAAAAAGAGTCGGCCCGAGAATTGAACCCTGTGGCACCCCCATAGAGACTGCCCTCGAGGTCCAAACAACAGGCCCTCCGATTTGACACAATGAACTCTATCTGAGAAGTAGTTGGTGAACCAGGCGAGGCAGTAATTTGAGAAACCAAGGCTGTTGAGTCTGCCGATAAGAATGTGGTGATTGACAGAGTTGAAAGCCTTGACCAGGTCGATGAAGACGGCTGCACAGTATTGTCTTTTATCGATGGCGGATATGATATCATTTAGGACCTTGAGCGTGGCTGAGGTGCACCCATGACCAGCTCGGAAACCAAATTGCATAGCAGAGAAGGTACGGTGGGATTCAAAATGATCTGTTTGTTAACTTGGCTTTCGAAGACTTTAGAAAGGCAGGGTAGGATAGACATAGGTCTGTAACAGTTTGGGTCTAGAGTGTCTCCCCTTTGAAGAGGGGGGTGACCGCGGCAGCTTTCCAATCTTTAAGGATCTCAGACGATACAAAAAAGAGGATGAACAGGCGAGTAATAGGGGTTGCAACAATTGTGGCGGATAATTTAAGAAAGAGAGGGTCCAGATTGTCTAGCCCAGCTGATTTGTAGGGGTCCAGATTTTGCAGCTCTTTCAGAACATCAGCTATCTGGATTTGGGTGAAGGAGAAATGAGGGAGGCTTGGGCAAGTTGCTGTTGGTGGTGCAGATCTGTTGACCGGGGTAGGGATAGCCAGGTGGAAAGCATGGCCAGCCGTAGAAAAATGCTTATTGAAATTCTCGATTACCGTAGATGTATCAGTGGTAAAAGTGTTTCCTAGCCTCAGTGCAGTGGGCAGCTGGGAGGAGGTGCTCTTATTCTCCGCGGACATTACAGTGTCCCAGAACTTTTTCTACACCTAGGCAGTGTATATCTGAAAGGGTTAGGAAGGTAAGTATATTTTTGGGTCCGATACTGATTTTAGGGAGGCAAAAGTCACCAATTCATTTTTTTACATAAATTGTGGTCCAAAGGATTAACATATACTCAAATAATGATTTCTTAACAACATTTTATTTGCAGTTTACAGAATATCCACCAAAAAGCAACTACAGTTGAAGTCGGAAGTTTACATACACCTTAGCCAAATACATTCAAAAACACAATTCCTGACATTTAATCCTAGTAATAATTCCACCGTCTTAGGTCAGCTAGGATCACCACTTTATTTTAAGAATGTGAAATGCCAGAATAATTGTAGAGATTGATTTATTTCAGCTTTTATTTCATTCATCACATTCCCAGTGGGTCAGAAGTTTACATACACTCAATTAGTATTTGGTAGAATTGCCTTTCAATTGTTTAACTTGAGTCAAAAGTTTTGGGTAGCCTTCCACAAGCTTCCCACAATAAGTTGGGTGAATTTTGTCCCATTCCTCCTGACAGAGCTGGAGTAACTGAGTCAGGTTTGTAGGCCTCCTTGCATGCACACGCTTTTTCAGTTCTGCCCACAAATTGTCTATGGGATTGAGGTCAGGGCTTTGTGATTGGCACTCCAATACCTTGACTTTGTTGTCCTTAAGCCATTTTGCCACAACTTTGGAAGTATGCTTGGGGTCATTGTCCATTTGGAAGACCCATTTGCAACCAAGCTTTACCTTCCTGACTAATGTCTTGAGATATTGCTTCAATAAATCATCCTAATTTTCCTTTTCTCATGATGCCATCTATTTTGTGAAGTGCACCAGTCTCTCCTGCAGCAAAGCACCCCCACAAGATGATGCTGCCACACCCGTGCTTCCCGGTTGGGATGATGTTCTTCGGCTTGCTAACATCCCCCTTTTTCCTCCAAACATAACGATGGTCATTATGGCCAAACAGTTCTATTTTTGTTTCATCAGACCAGAGGACATTTCTCCAAAAAGTACGATCTTTGTCCCCATGTGCAGTTGCAAACCGCATCTTCACAAGGTCCTTTGCTGTTGTTCTGTGATTGATTTGCACTCTGTCTCTAGGAGACAGAACGTGTCTCCTTCCTAAGTGGTATGACAGCTGCAAGATCCCATGGTGTTTATACTTGCATATTATTGTTTATACAGATGAACGTGGTACCTTCAGGCGTTTGGAAATTGCTCCCAAGGATGAACCAGACTTGTGGAGGTCTCCAATTTTGGCTGATTTCTTTTGATTTTCCCATGATGTCAAGCAAAGAGGCACTGCGTTTGAAGGTAGGCCTTGAAATACATCCACAGGTGCTCCTCCAATTGACTAAAATTTTGTCAATTAGCCTATCAGAAGCTTCTAAAGCCATGACATCATTTTCTGGAATTTTCCAAGCTATTTAAAGGCCTAGTGTATGTACACTTCTGACCCACTGGAATTGTGATACAGTGAATTATAAGTGAAATAATCTGTCTGTAAACAATTGTTGGAAAAATGACTTGTGTCATGCACAAAGAAGATGTACTAACCGACTTGCCAAAACTATAGTTTGTTAACAAGAAATGTGTGGAGTGGTTGAAAAACCAGTTTTAATGACACCAACCTAAGTGTATGTAAACTTCCGACTTCAACTGTATATTCTCTATAAACATGACAGTAAAACATAATTAGTTTACCTTCTTAGTTACAACTTAAAGATGTCTATCTATGGCAGTGGATAAGAAGTACGCAGGAGTGTTTGTGCTTAAACACCACAAGGGGTGGCTGGGTGGATTTATTACAGTTTGTCTCAAAGTAAATCTGAAACTGCACTGTTCACAAGTTCACAAATAAGCAGTGAATGCAGTAACATGCCGTTCGTAATGTCACAACCAGGTGTCAGCATCAGCATTTGTTGAGTAGAGTTACTACAGTCAAAGGTCATGCAAACAAATACCGCAATTATTATAACTTTTTTTAATTGAACCTTTATACTGTACGGCTGACCCCATTTAGTCGACTGTTCGATTGTTTGGTTGATAGGCTGTTTTGGCACGTCTTGATTGATGCCTGTCTCAGTGGACTAATCCATTGTGGAGGCCGCGGGGATGGCACACCAGTATTACCAGTAGTACATACACCCTTAATTCCCATAATTTCTAATCTACAATGTTTGTTTGGTTACTGTAATTTATGTTAATGCATTCAATGTATTATTATTACAGTCCTTTTACAGTTCTCATTGTCAGAGTGGACACGTTGTTTACAGAGCGTACAACCTGGGCTACACTTGTGAAAAACAAGTTTGGTTTATTTCATTCCATTTACGATTTGTAAATTTATTCATTATCTTCAGCAACATTATTCACTGTTGAGTAAGGATGCGCACCTGACTACGCATAAAAGTAGGCCTAGGCTACCTGACCTGCGTGCAAATGTGGGCTTATAAATGTGCCCATTTGGGGATCTGATAGTATTTATGATTAACTCACCACTACTAATGAGCTGTGGAGCTTCTCAAAGTCATTTTATTCTTCACCTCAAACAGAAAGTAAACAAAGTCTGTTTTTACATCCAGTAAGAAAATGTAGCCTATTTGAAAAATGAAAGGGGAAAAAATGTCATGCTCTGATCCAGAAAACGTCAGAAAATAGGCCTACCTGATTGCTTCTTATCCCTTGTGCAAATAGCCTACAGCTGTGTCTGTCCGGAGCTCACTGAGGCAGGAAACTCTGAGGGGCCCAAGCCTTGGGCTAGACCAAGTAGATTGTTGATACAATGTTTCAAGTTCCTTGCAGACAGTCCATGATTATCCAATGTGATTTATTTTTATTGGGATATTTTCTACCTGCAGGCTGCAATGTTTTTATTTGTTGGATTTATGTAGGCTATTTTTACATAGTTGGCAATGGTAATAGAAGTTACTTTTAGATGTGTATAATTTTCATTTAGGTTTTTATTAATCACAACAATGATTTTGAGATACAAAGACTTTTTATATAAAATAAATGAAACTGTTCCACGAAAATGTGCATATGAAAATCATAACTGGCATGCAGATCAGTAGAAATGGTAAGATGAATTGGCACTCCAAATGAAAACGGTTGCCAACCCCTGGTGCAGCCTATAACTGGCAAATTCGGGAGCGTAATGTCACAATCTGCGAAAGCCAGCAGCAGTGGGAGGAGGTTCGGTTAGGCTATCTTGGTCTCTGGCTTCCTCGAGTCATTTGTGTGTCTTAATTATTTAATCACAGCATGCTTAAAGCATCAGACAAGCTCAGTAACCTACATATAGGGTGTGTATATATATGGTATAGAAATGTTAAGGAAAAATATGTTTTAAAATTTTGACCAGTTGATTGGTCGCAAGAACAAACTACTCTTGGTCGACCAATATATTTTTAGTCGGCAAGTCACTTATTTACAATGATGGCCTACGAAGAGCAAAATACGTATGCAATGAGGGTACGTTATGACAAGCACAAGCTAGTTGTTCATTACGACAACGTTTTCTTACAGAAACCACTGTTACTTAATAAAAACATTTATTGGCTATACATTTTAATTTAAAATGGCATGCACTAGTCACACGTTCTAATTTAGCTAGCTAGCTACTTATCTCATCATGAATGCAAGCACATGGCCTGAATGATAGATCTGTGCCAAATGTCTTGCTTTTTGCTGATTGCATTTTTCGGGAAAATAAACGAAATAAGCCCACTAGCTAACATAATAGGCCCAGACAGCAGTAACAGTGTTTTAAAAAAAAAAATCAAGTACAAGTGTTCACTTTGGCGCTAGTCCAGTGTTAGCACATATGTAGCACAGATTGCAATTTGCTAGCTAGCTATGCTAACTATCTTGCTGGCTAGCTAGCCAGCTAACGTTAACTAAGTGAGAATGTGATGAGGACAGGGCTACTTGCTTGGTGGTGTACTTTTTATTATTTACTTAATCAAATTCGCTGGCTGTGGCAAGCTACTCACCATCAAACCACAATGCCTACTCCCTCTCACATTGTGACCTAGGGCTGATGTTCAATGAGCAGCTCGTAGAGCGCCCTCTTCAGGCAACCATTGAACTGTGTTTTTTAGATGACCGCAATGAGCAGAAGTGTACAGTGCCTTCAGAAAGTGTTCACACCCCTTCACTTTTTCCAAATGTTGTTGTGTTACATACAGAATTTAAAATCGATACAATTTTGTTGTCACTGGCCTACACACAATACCCCATAATGTCAAAGTGGAATTACGTTTTTCGAAATGTTTACAAATGAAATAAAAAATGAAAAGCTGAAATGTCGAGTGAATTAGTATTCAACCCCTTTGTTATGGCAAGCCTAAATAAGTTCAGGAATAACATTTTGCTTAACAAGTCACGTAAGTTGCATGGACTCATTCAGTGTGCAATAATAGTGAATTTCAAACACAGATTCAACCACATAGACCAGGGAGGTTTTCCAATGCCTCGCAAAGAAGGGCACCTATAGGTAAATGGGAAAGAAAAAATATAACTAAAAACAGATGCTGAATATCCCATTGAACATCCCATGACCATGCTTTGTAATGTTTTTAAAACAATACATGTATTAGTAAGAAGTAATGTGGTATATTGCTCAATTTCATCAGTCTTTAACCCAAAATATCAGATGAAAAAATGTTCAGCTGTCCCTTTTAAGGCGGGAGGTTACTGTGGTAAGAGGGACACTCGAGTCATGTCAGTGTGTCTGTGAGAGATTGGGATGTGACTAGTAGTAGACAGCATCTACAGCATCGCTTCGCTATCAATTGAAGCAGCAGATTAAAAAAAACCATTGAAAAACAACCAAGCTTGTGAACAAGGCTATGTAAATAGCCAAGAAACAATAGGACAAAGCCTCACTTTGCTGACTCAAGTAAATAAGACCAACTTTTATGTCTGTGCCAGTGCCTCCAAAAATGAATCTATCAGCGCTTCATTCACAGTGCGCAAAGCTGTTGCTACGTGAGGCGGGAGGTAGGATTCCTATTTCTTTGTGCAGCTATGAAACAAAACAGCAGAAATACTTGGAAAACGGCGACGTCAGCATTTCTCTGCTCGAACTCGCACAGATGCTCATACTTGACTTTTGACTCTATTTTTTTCTGTGCCATAAATGCAAATGTAATGCTAACACTGTAGAGCCGTGCAAATTGACCAACCGCCAACGTGGCTGGTGAAATAGACATTCTTGCCCGCCAATACCTACAGTTGAAGTCGGAAGTTTACATACACATAGGTTGGAGTCATTAAAACTCATTTTTCAACCACTCCACAAATTTCTTGTTAGCAAACTATAGTTTTGGCAAGTCGGTTAGGACGTCTACTTTGTGCATGACACAAGTAATTTTTCTAACAATTGTTTACAGACAGATTATTTCACTTATCATTCACTGTAAAACAATTACAGTGGGTCAGAAATGTACATACACTGCATGCACAATTATTAGGCAAATTGTATTCCTCGGGATTAATTTTATTGTTGAACAAACACAATGCTCTCAGTCAATCCAAAATGTTATTGAACCTCAAACCTGAATGTTTAACAAAGGAAAAGTTAGTTTTGTCTTATATATATATAAGTGTGCACAATTATTAGGCAACTATTAGTGTGCAGAATTATTAGGCAACTAAATTACAAAAATAATCTCTCAACTCACTTGTTTATTCTCAATTTTTAGAGTAAGTGTAACAGATAAGTAACACAAAATGACAATTATATAAGATATTTGGCCTTTCAAAAATATTGAGTGACCAATATAGCCACCCTTATTTTCAAGAACTGCCATGAGCCTTCCATCCATGGAGTCTGTCAGTTTCTTGATCTGTTCACGATCAATTTTCACTGAAGCAGCAACCACAGCCTCCCAAATGCTGTTCAAAAAGGTGTATTGTCTTCCATCACTGTAAATCTCACATCTGAGAAGGGCCCACAAGTTCTCAATAGGATTTAAGTCAGGTGAGGAAGGGGGCCAGGTCATTATTCAGGCATCTTTGAGGCCCTTGCTGGCTAGCCAAGCAGTGGAGTACTTGGATGCATGTGATGGAGCATTGTCCTGCATAAAGATCATGGCCTTCTAGAATGCTGGGGACTTCTTCCTTTACCACTGTTTGATGAAAGAATCTTCCAGAAACTGGCAGTAGGTTTGGGAGTTGAGTTTCAGTCCATATTCAACCCGAAAAGGTCCAACTACCTCATCCTCAATGATAGCAGCCCATACCAGTACCCCTCCTTCACTTTGCTGGCACCTGACTCAAAGTGGTGCCCTGTGTCCATTACTGATCCAGCCACAGGCCCATCCATTTGGTCCATCAAGAGTCACTTTCATTTCATCTGTCCATAAAACCTTTTAAAAATCTGTCTTCAGGTATTTCTTTGCCCAATCTTGACGCTTCAACTTGTGAAACTTATTCAGTGGTGGTCTTGTTTCAGTCTTCTTGACCTTGGCCATGTCTCTCAGCACTTGACACCTTGTACTTTTGAACACTCCAGGTAGGTTGCAGTTCTGGAATACGGTGGCACTGGAGGATAATGGGTTCCTGGTAGTTTGACGTTTAATTCTTCTCAAGTCTTTTGCAGTTAATTTGCGCCTTTTCTTCCCCATGCGTTTTTTGCGTCCCAGTTGACTATTCGCAACAAAACATTTGAATGTCTGGTGGTCACACCTAAATAGTTTAGCTATTTAAAGAGTGTCGCATCCGTCTGAAAGGCATTTTACATTTTTGGCTTTTCAGTGTCAGTTAAATTTCTTTTTTGGCCCATTTTACCTGAGGTAATGAGGCTGTCTAATAATTATGCACACCTTGATATAAGGTGTTATTCACTTTCGCCACACCCTCCCTCATTACACAAATACATATCACCTGAAAATGATTAAATCCAATAAGCATTCAAGTTTATATGGTTTGGAGTTCGAAAATGTGAATAGAAACAATGATAAGATCAGAATACTCACTTGCCTAATAATTGTGCACGCAGTGTACACTAAGTTGACTGTGCCTTTAAACAGATTGGAAAATTCCAGAAAATTTGGTCATGGCTTCAGAAGCTTCTGATAGGCTAATTGACATAATTTGAGTCAATTGGAGGTGTACCTGTGGATGTATTTCAAGGCCTACCTTCAAACTCAGTGCCTCTTTGCTTGACATCATGGGAAAATCAAAAGAAATCAGCCAAGACCTCAGAATAAAAATTGTAGACCTTCACAAGTCTGGTTCATCCTTGGGAGCAATTTCCAAATGCCTGAAGGTACGACGTTCATCTGTACAAACAATAGTATGCAAGTATAAACACCATGGCACCATGCAGCCGTCATATCGCTCAGGAAGGAGATGCGGTCTGTCTCCTAGAGATGAACGTACTTTGGTGCGAAAAGTGCAAATCAATCCCAACAGCAAAGGACCTTGTGAAGATGCTGGAGGAAACAGGTACAAAAGTATCTATATCCACAGTAAAACGAGTCCTATATCGACATAACCTGAAAGGCCGCTCAGCAAGGAAGAAGCCACTGCTCCAAAACCGCCATAAAAAAGCCAGACTACGGTTTGCAACTGCACATGGGGACAAAGATCGTACTTTTTGGAGAAATTACCATCGTTATGTTTGGAGGAAAAAGGGGGAGGCTTGCAAGCTGAAGAACACCATCCCAACCGTGAAGCACGGGGGTGGCAGCATCATGTTGTGGTGGTGCTTTGCTGCAGGAGGGACAGGTGCACTTCACAAAATAGATGGCATCATGAGGGAGGAAAATTGTGTGGATATATTGAAGCAACATCTCAAGACATCAGTCAGGAAGTTAAAGCTTGGTCGCAAATGGGTCTTCCAAATGGAGAATGACCCCAAGCATACTTCTAAAGTTGTGGCAAAATGGCTTAAGGACAACAAAGTCAAGCTATTGGAGTGGCCATCACAAAGCCCTGACCTCAATCCTATAGAAAATGTGTGGGCAGAACTGAAAAAGCGTGTGTGAGCAAGGAGGCCAACAAACCTGACTCAGTTACACCAGCTCTGTCAGGAGGAATGGGCCAAAATTCGCCCAACTTATCGTGGGAAGCTTGTGGAAGGCTACCCGAAACGTTTGACCCAAGTTAACAATTTAAAGGCAATGCTACCAAATACTAATTGAGTGTACGTAAACTTCTGACCCACTGGGAATGTGATGAAAGAAATAAAAGCTGACATAAATGATTCTCTCTACTATTATTCCTGCATTTCACATTCTTAAAATAAAGTAGTGATCCTAACTGACCTAAAACAGGACATTTTTATTAGGATTAAATGTCAGGAATTGTGAAAAACTGAGTTTAAATGTATTTGGCTAAGGTGTATGTAAACTTCCGACTTCAACTGTAAATCTATCAAAATTTGACAAGAAAGATACAGCCATCCTTCCTAAACTAGAGTTTAATGGCTGTGATAGGAGAAAACTGAGGATGGATCAACAACATTGTAGTTAGTCCACAATACTAACCTAATTGACAAGAGTGAAAAGAAGGAAGCCTGTACAGAATACTAAATATTCCAAAACATGCATCCTGTTTGCAATAAGGCACTAAAGTAAAACTGCATTAAAATGTGGCAAATAAATTAACTTTATGTCCTGAATACAAAGCTTTATGTTTGTGGCAAATCCAACACAACACATTACTGAGTACCACTTTTCATATTTCCAAGCATGTTGGTGGCTGCATCATGTTATGGGTATGCTTGTCATCGGCAAGGACAAGAGTGTTTTTTTATGATTAAAAAAAACAGAATAGAGCTAAGCAAAGTCAAAATCTTTGAGGAAAACCTGGTTCAGTCTGCTTTCCTACAGACACTGGGAGACAAATTCACATTACAGCAGGACAATAACCTGAAACACAAGCCCAATTATACACTGGAGTTGCTTACCAAGATGACATTAAATGTTCCTGAGTGGCCTAGTTAATGTTTTGTCTTAAAATCGGCTTAAAAATCTATGGCAAGACTTGAAAAGGCTGTCTAGCAATGATCAACAAACAATTTGACAGAGCTTGAAGAATTTAACAAGTCTTAGAGACTTACTTATCCAGAAATACTCATAGCTGTAATCACTGCCAAAGGTGATTCTAAGATTAATTGACTCAGGGGGTTGAATACTTATCTAATGAAAATAGTGTTTAATTTTTCATCAATTTTTGACAAATGCTAGAATTTATCTTCCACTTTGACATTAAAGTATTTTGTGTAGATTGTTGACAAAAAAATTACAATTAAATCCATTTTAATCCCAGTTTATAAAAACAAAATGTTGTAAAAACAAAATGTTGAAAAAGTCAATTCCGGCACTTTATCTGTGGAATAATGATCGATACAAATAATTCTGTGAAAGGCTAATATCAGCTGATTTATTGGTCGGGCTCAAGGGATAACACAAACACACAAACACACACACACACACACACACACACACACACACACACACACACACACACACACACACACACACACACACACACACACACATACATAGATACACACACAGACCCCCCCCTCCCACCCCTGACATCTAAGGACAACAGCAAAAACCTGCTTATCAGTGAGGTCAGTTTGTTCCCCCTGCTGATGGTTGCGGTTCAAATGCAAGGAGGGACAGCTGATCCTAGACCACTTCCTGTTGTCAACTTCTACCCACAGAGGATAGCTCTACTCTGTAACAACAAGCACACTCTGCAGACCCCTGTATAGGAGAGGTACTAGACAGAACCTAAAATTGAGGTCTTACTGTAGTGTACACAGGGGTAAAAGTAGACGTAGTTTCTTACCGGTACGGGACTCCCTATGTGTGCGCGCACATTTTTAAAAATGTTTTATAGCCTAGGTATAATCATAGAATTACATATAGAATCCCTATTCATTTCATATGATCTCTGTGGGCCTTGTAGGCCTAGTCAAGAATTATCATAACTTTTAACATGTTTTACCTTTTAACGTGATGTTTCCATCTAACTGTCAAACAATCATTTCAAAAAGGCACTGCTGTAGGCTACCTGCGCACATTTGTCCACTCCCAAAATAATTCCAGTATCCAGTGCAATGTGCACCCTCAATTTGATGACTGGAAAGAGACATCTGTTACAAAACACCTACGTGTAGTGTAATGACATTCTGCAGTTGGCATTAGACTTACAGCATATACACATGTAGCCTGAATTAATGCATCCACTGCTGTCCACGCGCACCTTGGTCTCGGCCACTCATCTCCACCTTGGCAAAATGGAAGTTTTCTGTTGTTCACAGCACAGCGGAAAGTATACCACCCGGTTTCAAGTCAATTCGCTATTTTTTCATGCTGCTGACATGTAGTAAAGCTATATAATGGTATAATAGCCTATAGTTTTCTTGGCATTTTGTGTTAATTATTGTGATAGGCTCACGTTTTACCGGTACGGCGTACCCACTATTTATTTTGCCGGGACACTGTACCGGACCGTACCACCCTCCTTTCACACCTGAGTGTACATCAAATAAGTGAGAATAGAACAGACAGGAACTGGTACTCCTGCACACTAGGTATACTTGCAGCTTCAACATTAGACCCTGACCATATCCTCTCTCAGTTTAAATGTCTCACTCTGGAGAAACTCACCAAACTCCAGCTTGGAGGGAATAAAAATACTGGAACATTATTCCACAACACTAACATTTCCCCATCCAAATCTCTGTCTCTCTCTCCATGTCTCACACACACACCACACACACACACTTTTGTATTGCTATCCTTGTGGGGACCAAAGAATTGATTCCCATCCAAAATTATATTTTCCCTAAACATAACCCTAACCCTAACCTTAAACCCAAATCCCTAACCCTAACTCCTAACCCTAAACATAACCCTAACCCTAACCTTAAACCCAAATCCCTAACCCTAACTCCTAACCCTAAACATAACCCTAACCCTAACCTTAAACCCAAATCCCTAACCCTAACTCCTAACCCTAAACATAACCCTAACCTTAAACCCAAATCCCTAACCCTAAAACTATACCTAACCCTAACTCCTAACCCTAAACATAACCCTAACCCTAACCTTAAACCCAAATCCCTAACCCTAAAACTATACCTAACCCTAACTCCTAACCCTAAACATAACCCTAACCTTAAACCCAAATCCCTAACCCTAAAACTATACCTAACCCTAACTCCTAGCCCTAAACATAACCCTAACCCTAACCTTAAACCCAAATCCCTAACCCTAAAACTATACCTAACCCTAACTCCTAACCCTAAACATAACCCTAACCCTAACCTTAAACCCAAATCCCTAACCCTAAAACTATACCTAACC
Organism: Salmo trutta; assembly: GCF_901001165.1. NCBI lineage: Eukaryota > Metazoa > Chordata > Actinopteri > Salmoniformes > Salmonidae > Salmo > Salmo trutta. Next base: position 24,054,402 of record NC_042965.1, read on the forward strand.
CTAACTCCTAGCCCTAAACATAACCCTAACCCTAACCTTAAACCCAAATCCCTAACCCTAAAACTATACCTAACCCTAACTCCTAACCCTAATTGTAACGCTAACCCTAAACCTAACCTAAAATTGCATTTTTCCTCGTGGGGACAGGCAAATGTCACTTCACCCCTACCTACATGTACAAATTACCTCGACTAACTTGTACCCCCGCACATTGACTCATTAACGGTACCCCCTGTATATAGCCTTGTTACTGTTATTTTATTGTGTTACTTTTGATCATTTTTTACTTTACTTGGTAAATATTTTCTTAACTCTTCTTGGTTCTTCTGTTGGTTAAGGGCTTGTAAGTAAGCATTTCACAGTAAGGTCTACACTTGTTGTATTCGGCGCATGTTACAAATAAAGTTTGATTAGATTTGATTTGACTTGTCCGAATTTTCCTTGTCTTACTTTCCATGTGAGGACTTCTGGTACCCACAAGGATAGCTAAATAAAAAAACATACACACACACGCACACTCTCACACACATGTGCACGCTCAGCCATGCACACAAGCACATGAATGCACAAACAAACAAACAAACACACACACACACACACACACACACATATATACACACACACACACTCACTGCCCTTCAAATAGTTTTTTTGAAGCCTTTTATTTGGCAGTGTGCCCGGTGGTTAGAGTGTTTCATTTTCCCTGTAAAGAACTGGGCAGCTGTCCAGAGACAGACAAAGAGAGAGGGAGGGGGGAGAGAGAGAGAGAGAGAGAGAGAGAGAGAGAGAGAGAGAGAGAGAGAGAGAGGATTTAGTAAAAGAATGAAAGAGTAGGGGAAGGGATGGAAAGATGAACAGAATGAAAAAAAGAGAATGAAGACCCCAGACCCTCTTATTATCAGTTCCCTCCAAAACACAGTGATTGATATGATCACACAAGCAGTTCTCTCTCTCTCTCCCTCCCCCTCTCCTATCTATGCCCTCATTTTCTTTCTCTGTTCTGGAGAGGACCATTCTCCCCCTGTGGGAACCACACTCTGACACACACACAGCTCCTCAGCAAACAAACACCATGAATACTAACACGCCTTTGTGTCCGCCGCACGTAAAGTGGGGGAGAGAGGGAGGTGAAGGAGAGAAAGAGCGAAAAAGCGAGGGAGAAAAGAGGAGCTGTAATAGTGTTGATCTTGTGGCTACTTTCACAGACCCCTTCCCTTCCCCCCCCCTCTCTCATTTTCTCGTTCTTCCCACCAGTTCTCTGGGGAATAAAGACCTTCATTCAACTGGTTGAGGAGAGACACAGCAGGGGGGAGAAGGGGAGGCATCGGGAGGCTCAAGGTGGGACAGTCTGTGGAACTCTCTCTGTGTGTGTGTGTGTGTGTGTGTGTGTGTGTGTGTGTGTGTGTGTGTGTGTGTGTGTGTGTGTGTGTGTGTGTGTGTGTGTGTGTGTGTGTTGGTTGGTTCTTCTATCCTTGTGGGGACGTAAAATCCCTAAAACAAGGAAAATGATCCTGCGTGGGGACATTGCCCACGTCCCCCATGATTACAAACACGATTTTAAGCATAGGGGTTAGGTTTAGAGTTACAATTAGGGTTAGAATTAGGGTTAGGGTAAAGGTAAGGGGTTAGTGGTTAGTTGTAGGGTTCGGAGATAGTTTTAGGGTTATGTTAGGGATTAGAGAAAATAGGATTTTGAATGGAAATTAATTTTAGGTCCCAAAGAGTATAGAAGAACACGTGTTTGTGTGTGTATATAAAAAATATATACGGTGCATTCGGAAAGTATTCAGACCCCTTGACTTTTTCTACATTTTGTTATTTTAAAATTAATGAAATTGTTTGTTTTTTCCTCATAAATATACACACTATATCCAATAATGACAAAGAAACAAAAGGTTTTTCGATTTTTTTGCTAATTCATTTAATAAAAAAACCCCCCGGAAATATCACATTTACATAAGTATTCAGACCCTTTATTCAGTACTTTGCTGAAGCACCTTTGGCAGCGATTACAGTCTCGAGTCTTCTTGGGTAAGACGCTACAAGCATGGCACACCTGTATTTGGAGAGTTTCTCCCATTCTTCTCTTTAGATCCTCTCAAGCTCTGTCAGGTTAAATGGGGAGCGTCGCTGCACAGTTTTTTCAGGTCTCTGCCTGGCCCACTAAAGGACATTCAGAGACTTGCCCCAAAGCCACTCCTGAGTTGTCTTGGCTGTGGTTTTAGGGTCATTGTCCTGTTGGAAGGTGAACCTTCACCCCAGTCTGAGGTCCTCAGTGCTCTGGAGCAGGTTTTCATCAAGGATCTCTCTGTACTTCGATCCTAGTCTCCCAGTCCCTGCCGCTCAAAAACATCCCTACAGCACATCGCTGCCCCCACCATGCTTCACTGTAGGGATGGTGCCAGGTTTCCTCCAGACGTGACGCTTGACATTCAGGCCAAAGAGAAGACCAGAGAATCTTGTTTCTCATGGTCCGATAGTCCTTTAGGTGCCTTTTAGCAAACTCCCAGCAGGCTGTCATGTGCCTTTAAAATGAGGAGTGGCTCCTGTCTGGCCACTCTATCATAAAGGTCTGATTGGTGGAGTGCTGCAGAGATGGTTGTCCTTCTGGAAGGTTCTCCCATCTCCACAGAGGAACTCTGGAGCACTGTCAGAGTGATCATTGGGTTGTTGGTTACATCCCTGACCAAGGCCCTTCTCCCCCAATTGCTCAGTTTGGCAGGGCAGCCAACTCCAGGAAGAGTCTTGGTGGTTCCAAACTTCTTCCATTTAAGAATGATGGAGGCCACTGTGTTCTTGGGGACCTTCAATGCTGCAGACATTTTTTGGTACCCTTTACCAGATCCGTGTCTCGACACAATCCTGTCTGGGAGCTCTACGGACAATTCCTTCAACCTCATGGCTTAGTTTTTGCTCTGACATGAACTGTCAAGTGTGGGACCTTACATACAGTTGAAGTCGGAAGTTTACATACACTTAGGTTGCAGTCATTAAAACTAGTTTTTCAACCACTCCACAAACTTCTTGTTAACAAACTATAGTTTTGGCAAGTCGGTTAGGACATCTACTTTCTGCATGACACAAGTAATTTTTCCAACAATTGTTTACAGACAGGTTATTTCACTTATCATTCACTGTATCACAATTCCAGTGGGTCAGAAGTTTACATACACTAAATTGACTGTGCCTTTAAACAGCTTGGAAAATTCCAGAAATTAATGCCATGGCGTTCGAAGCTTCTGATAGGCTAATTGACATCATTTGAGTCAATTGGAGGTGTACCTGTGGATGTATTTCAAGGCCTACCTTCAAATTCAGTGCCTCTTTGCTTGACATCATGGGAAAATCAAAAGGAAAATCAGCCAAGACCTAAAAAAAACTTTGGAGACCTTCACAAGTCTGGTTCATCCTTGGGAGCAATTTCCAAATGCCTGAAGGTACGACGTTCATCTGTACAAACAATAGTATGCAAGTATAAACACCATGGGACCACGCATCCGTCATACCGCTCAGGAAGGAGACGCGTACTGTCTCCTAGAGATGAACGTACTTTGGTGCGAAAAGTGCAAAGCAATCCCAGAACAACAGCAAAGGACCTTATGAAGATGCTGGAGGAAACCAGGACAAAAGTATCTATATCCACAGTAAAATGAGTCCTATATCGACATAACCTGAAAGGCCGCTCAGCAAGGAAGAAGCGACTGCTCCAAAACCGCCATAAAAAAAGCCAGACTACGGTTTGCAACTGCACATGGGGACAAAGATCATACTTTTTGGAGAAATGTCCTCTGGTCTGATGAAACAAAAATAGAACTGTTTGGCCATAATGACCATCGTTATGTTTGGAGGAAAAAGGGGGAGGCTTGCAAGCCGATGAACACCATCCCAACCGTGAAGCACGGAGGTGGCAGCATCATGTTGTGGGGGTGCTTTGCTGCAGGAGGGACTGGTGCACTTCACAAAATAGATGGCATCATGAGATAGGAAAATTACGTGGATTTATTGAAGCAACATCTCAAGACATCAGTCAGGAAGTTAAAGCTTGGTTGTAAATGGGTCTTCCAAATGGACAATGACCCCAAGCATACTTCCAAAGTTGTGGCAAAATGGCTTAAGGACTACAAAGTCAAGGTATTGGAGTGGCCATCACAAAGCCCTGACCTCAATCCCATAGAAAATTTCTGGGCAGAACTGCAAAAGAATGTGCGAGCAAGGAGGCCTACAAACCTGACTCAGTTACACCAGCTCTGTCAGGAGGAACGGGCCAACATTCACTCAACTTATTGTGGGAAGCTTGTGGAAGGCTACCAGAAACATTTGACCCAAGTTAAACAATTGAAAGGCAATGCTACCAAATACTAATTGAGTGTATGTAAACTTCTGACCCACTGGGAATGAAGATGAAATAAATAAAAGCTGAAATAAATCATTCTCTCTACTATTATTCTGACATTTCACATTCTTAAAATAAAGACAGGGAATTTCTACTAGGATTAAATGTCAGGAATTGTGAAAAACTGAGTTTAAATGTTTTTGGTTAAGGTGTATGTAAACTTCTGACTTCAACTGTAGACAGGTTTTTGCCTTTTCCAATCATGTCCAATCAATTGAATTTACCACAAGTGGACTCCAATCAAGTTGTAGAAACATCTCAAGGGTGATCAACGGAAACAGGATGCACCAGTATTTGTTTTATTTGTAATACATTTGCTAAAATCTCTAAAAACCTGTTTCCGCTTGGTCATTATGGGGTTTTGTGTGTAGATTGATGAGGATTTTTCTTTAATCCATTTTAGAATAAGGCTGTAACGTAACAAAATGTGGAAAAAGTCAAGATGTCTGAACTGTAAGTGCTGTTATTGTTAAGTGGAAACATCTAGGAGCAACAACGGCTCAGCTGCGAAGTGGTAGGCCACACAATCTCACAGAATAGGACCGCTGAGTGCTTGAGTAAGGTTGCAACACTCACTACAGAGTTCTTGTACTGACATCTGGAAGCAATGTCAGCACAAGAACTGTTCGTCGGGAGCTTCACAAAATGCACACAGGCCTAAGATCACCATGCACAATGCCAAGCATCGGCTGCAGAGGTGTAAAGCTCGCCGGCATTGGACTCTGGAGCAGTGGAAATTCGTTCTCTGGAGTGATGAATCATGCTTTGCCATCTGGCAGGCCGACGGACGCTTCTAGGTTTGGCGGATGCCAGGAGAACACTACTTGACCCAATGCATAGTGCCAACTGTAAAGTTTGGTGGGAGGAGGAATAATTGTCTGGGGCAGTTTTTCATGGTTCAGGCTAGGCCCCTTAGTTCCAGTGAAGGGAAATCTTAACGCTACAGTATACAATGGCATTTTAGACAATTCTGTGCTTCCAACTTTGTGGCAACATTTTGGGGAAGGCCATTTCCTGTTTCAGCATGACAATGCCCCTGTGTACAAAGCATGGTTCATACAGAAATGGTTTGTCGAGATCGGTGTGAAGATCGGTGTGTGTGTGTGTGTGTGTGTGTGTGTGTGTGTGTGTGTGTGTGTCTGCATCTTTGGCTCAAAGATGATGTAAACAAGGTATTTAAACCAGTTCAAACAGTGTGCAATAAAATATGCCATCTCTGGAAAAACTGCCGGATTCAAGGTGTCTTCTTCCCTTTCCCCACTGAGCTTAAGAGAGTTATGCTTTACATTACTTCTTTAAGGCAACCATGGATGTAATGCACAGTGCTACACAAGGCTTGCTCATACATTTAAAAGCGTAACTCTTAGAACGCGAGTGATGTGTGTGGTATTAAAAATAGCGACTACTAGCATGAATTAATCTTTATCCTACAGAGACGACTCGATCTCGAAGTGTGTTATTACAACAGAATGGAGAGGGTCCCCTGCTGAACAACAGTCACATTTACATGCTATACAAAGCATACGTGTAATGCCTGTCATTACCATTAATGACTGTGTGTGTGTGTGTGTGTGTGTGTGTGTGTGGTGAATAGCTATAAGAGCATTGCTTCAGGAAGGCAATTACAGTGATTATTACGGCGATTATGTGCTGATTGTTCCTCTCATGTAGTGGTGTGATACTAAGCCAGAGCAGATGCACTACACACAGAAAATATCCCACACATGCAGACACACATACACACACTAGTGTTGTCACGATACCAGAATGTAGACTTCGATACCGAAACGTTACCAGGTTTAGTATTATGATACCTGATACCATCACGATACTCGATACCAAAACGTTAGCAAAACGATACCATGAAAAAAAGAAGGCATATTAGCCAATGTCACAGAATAGCACTTAAATCCAGACAGATAAAATCAGCTACTGCTCTGTTCAATTGTTGGACATCTTTTGAGTTCAATATTCAATTTTTTTACATCAACATTTTTCAGACAGCCATGTATGTATTAAAGAATCAATTATAAAAATCATACAATCAATTTGTCTTCGTTTTTACCTATCTAACTACATAATGGTAATCATTTATTTGAATGGTACATCTCTATTGATAAACTGGGTAAATCAAGATGTAGTCTAGGCTTATTCACAATACAGATAAATATTCAATAAAAAAGTGTGTGCATGAATTTTGTTATTGAGCTTGTTTTGGCTGATTTCATGGGGCAACAGATGAAAAACTATCTGTTCTCTTCCATTTGGGACTTATTTTATTGTATTGAGCAACAACATTTGCATAGAAGTAACTTATTTTATAAAAGTGTGCGCTGTCTCTTTAACCTCTAATGACATCATTCACGAGGCAAGAGGGGGGCTGTCCATCTGAGCCTTATTCACACACAGTCAGTTTGCTAAGGCAATAGATCATCTTTGGGAGAGACATGAGAGAGAGACCGATTAAGTGAATGAATAAAGTTTTGGTGGCAATCAGTATTGAAATCAACATATTTTGAGTTATGGTTTGCATATTATCACAAACAAAGTACTGGGGTAGTGAATTGATGTTAGCTTCAGCTGTAAGCTAGCAAGGAAAGTTAGCCTATAAAGCAGGAAGCTACCAGTATCTTCTTGCATTGTAAAGTGTTCTAGCCTGTATTGACATTGTTTTGGGAACAGTAATTAACAGTTTCAACATTTCCACATCCATGTCACATTGTTCAAGTGTGTTAACTTCTGTGCAGCATGACTGGGGAGCTAAACATGATTCAGCCCAGACTCCCAGAGCAGCAGTCCCGGCGCCAGGATAAAGTGACTAAGGGGGCAGTTGAAATTGGTGAGGGGGTTCTTGCATTGGAATTACATTGAATTCTGCTTATTTCACACTATACCACAATAAACAAAGTTCAAATGCCTAGATGCTGAGACCATTGGTTAGGTGCTTTTGAAGTGACAGGTCGGCGTGTAACATTTCCACTGCGCTGTATCAGAACAATGGACAGTACAATGGACAGCGCCCTACACACTAATGCAAGGCCGTTTTGGTATTGAACTTAGGCTACAAGATTGATAGCTGTGTGTACGGCTGCAACCTGTCTTACCAAAATAATGCAAACTAAATGCTGAAAGTAGTAGCCTAGTTATTCATGAAAGCAAACAAAAATACTGAATAGCAGTTTGGCTTAGAATACCGACACAACTGTGAATGCGAACGAATGAATGTGAACAGAACAAAACAGAGGTACCAAGTAGGCCTAGTAAACAAAATATCAGATTGATAAAAGGCATGACAATCTATATTTAAGTTAGTTACATTAATAGTAAACAGACGCAGTAAACAAAAGGCGAAAGGAGATCCAAATAACCAAAACATAGCCTACAGTCTACTACTGTGAGATGCAACCACACACAGCTATTTTACCAAACAAATATGCCTATAGGCCGGCTTTAAACATGGAAAATCATGCTGCTCAGGAGAACAGAAACACATTGTGATATGGCACAATACACTTCTGTGGAACAAATTCCACCCACGTAATCAATTAAGCAATGCCAGCCTACCATAAACACATTTCCAATACGTACAGTTCCATTTACAACCATGAAAACCAACAGGCTACAAGACAATTGAGTGCTTTTGACCAAGAATTGACAGGTTGGCACGAAATCTCCAATCTCTATCTGCACCAAGGACAGTGCCCTACATACTAAAGCAAGGCCGTTGAAAACCTAGGTTGGCTAAAAGCAGTCACATGCTTCCCTTTCAAAAGAGTTTGTGTATATACACTGCTCAAAAAAATAAAGGGAACACTTAAACAACACAATGTAACTCCAAGTCAATCACACTTCTGTGAAATCAAACTGTCCACTTAGGAAGCAACACTGATTGACAATACATTTCACATGCTATTGTGCAAATGGAATAGACAACAGGTGGAAATTATAGGCAATAAGCAAGACACCCCCAATAAAGGAGTGGTTCTGCAGGTGGGGACCACAGACCACTTCTCAGTTCCTATGCTTCCTGGCTGATGTGTTGGTCACTTTTGAATGCTGGCGGTGCTTTCACTCTAGTGGTAGCATGAGACGGAGTCTACAACCCACACAAGTGGCTCAGGTAGTACAGCTCATCCAGGATGGCACATCAATGCGAGCTGTGGCAAGAAGGTTTGCTGTGTCTGTCAGCGTAGTGTCCAGAGCATGGAGGCGCTACCAGGAGACAGGCCAGTACATCAGGAGACGTGGAGGAGGCCGTAGGAGGGCAACAACCCAGCAGCAGGACCGCTACCTCCGCCTTTGTGCAAGGAGGAGCAGGAGAAGCACTGCCAGATCCCTGCAAAATGACCTCCAGCAGGCCACAAATGTGCATGTGTCTGCTCAAACGGTCAGAAACAGACTCCATGAGGGTGGTATGAGTGCCCGACGTCCACAGGTGGGGGTTGTGCTTACAGCCCAACACCGTGCAGGACGTTTGGCATTTGCCAGAGAACACCAAGATTGGCAAATTCGCCCCTGGCGCCCTGTGCTCTTCACAGATGAAAGCAGGTTCACACTGAGCACATGTGACAGACGTGACAGAGTCTGGAGACGCCGTGGAGAACGTTCTGCTGCCTGCAACATCCTCCAGCATGACCGGTTTGGCGGTGGGTCAGTCATAGTGTGGGGTGGCATTTATTTGGGGGGGCCGCACAGCCCTCCATGTGCTCGCCAGAGATAGCCTGACTGCCATTAGGTACCGAGATGAGATCCTCAGACCCCTTGTGAGACCATATGCTGGTGCGGTTGGCCCTGGGTTCCTCCTAATGCAAGACAATGCTAGACCTCATGTGGCTGGAGTGTGTCAGCAGTTCCTGCAAGAGGAAGGCATTGATGCTATGGACTGGCCCGCCTGTTCCCCAGACCCGAATCCAATTGAGCATATCTGGGACATCATGTCTCGCTCCATCCACCAACGCCACGTTGCACCACAGACTGTCCAGCAGTTGGCGGATGCTTTAGTCCAGGTCTGGGAGGAGATCCCTCAGGAGACCATCCGCCACCTCATCAGGAGCATGCCCAAGCGTTGTAGGGAGGTCATACAGGCACGTGGAGGCCACACACACACTACTGAGCCTCATTTTGACTTGTTTTAAGGACATTACATCAAAGTTGGATCAGCCTGTAGTGTGGTTTTCCACTTTAATTTTGAGTGTGACTCCAAATCCAGACCTCCATGGGTTGATAAATTGGATTTCCATTGATTATTTTTGTGTGATTTTGTTATCAGCACATTCAACTATGTAAAGAAAAAAAGTATTTAATAAGATTATTTCATTCATTCAGATCTAGGATGTGTTATTTTTGTGTTCCCTTTATTTTTTTGAGCAGTGTATTAAATTACGTGCATCGAATTTGAAAGAGATGTTGATTCTGTTGGGGAAAATTATTGAAAAAATGTCAACTTTGCTTTCATGTAATAGTACGCAGTCGTTTGTACTCCCATAGACTGAACATGGCTGGTTAGCTACCTAGCCACGTGGCACCACAGACTGCAAATGTCGTAATTTTATCTACATAAAACACCTCAGCATCATTTCTGTCCTTTGTCAATGGTTTTCTGTGTATAACAACTTCACCCTTTCAAGTATTGCTCTTTGATTGAAAAGGTAAATAGCATTTGTGGATAACGACCATTAGCTAGTAATAATACGCTAGCTAGCTAGCCATAAATGTTCATAAAATGTTAAATATTTAACTAACCTAGTTAAATAAAGGTTAAAAAATATACTTTATTTTTTCATAAATTTTGCTCAACAAAGAATTAACATGTCTTTCAAATAATATTTTTTAAATTAATTTTGACACATTTAATTCATACAGTGCATTCGGAGAGTATTCAGAAACCTTCCCTTTGTCCACATTTTGTTATGTTCCAGCCTTATTCTAAAATGGATTAAATAAAAACATTTCCTCAAACTACACACAATACCCCATAATGACAAAGTGAACGAGGTTTTTAGAAATTGTTGCAAATTTATTTAAAAAACTGAAATATATTATTTACATAAGTATTCAGACCCTTTGCTATGAGACTTGAAATTGAGCTCAGGTGCATCCTATGATCCACTGATCATCTATGAGATGTTTCTACAACTTGATTGGAGCCCACCTGTGGTAAAGTCAATTGATTGGACATGATTTGGAAAGGCATAAGCTCCCACAGTTGACAGTGCATGTCAGAGCAAAAACCAAGCCATGAGGTCGAAGGAATTGTCCGTAGAGCTCCGAGACAGGATTGTGTCGAGCCACAGACCTGGGGAAGGGCACCAAAAAAATGTCTGCAGCATTGGAAGGTCCCCAAGAACACAGTGGCTTCCATCAATCTTAAATGGAAGACGTTTGGAACCACCAAGACTCTTCCTAGAGCTGGCTGCCAGGCTAAACTGAGAAGGGCCTTGGTCAGGGAGGTGACCAAGAACCAGATGGTCACTTTGACAGAGCTCCAAAGTTTCTCTGTGGAGATGGGAGAAACTTCCAGAAAGACAATCATCTCTGCAGCATTCCACCAATCAGACCTTTATGGTAGAGTGGCCAGACGGAAGCCACCCCTCAGTAAAAGCCATATGACAGCCCGCTGGGAGTTTTCCAAAAGGACCATGAGAAACAAGACTCTAATAGACTGAATGCTAAGCTTCACGTCTGGAGGAAACGTGGCACCATCCCTACGGTGAAGCACGGTGGTGGCAGCATCATGCTGTGGGGATTCATTTCAGCGGAAGGGACTGGGAGACTAGTCAGGATCAAGGCAAACATTTACGGAGAAAAGTACAGAGAGATCCTTGATGAAAACCTGCTCCAGAGCACTCAGGACCTCAGATTGGGGTGAAGGTTCACCTTCCAACAGGACAACGACCCTAAGCACACAGCCAAGACGATGCAGGAGTGGCTTTGGGACAAGTCTCTGAATGTCCTTGAGTGGCCCAGGCAGAGCCCGGACTTGAACCCGATCGAACATCTCTGGAGAGACCTGAAAATGGCTGTGCAGCGACGCTCCCCATCCAACCTGACAGAGCTTGAGAGGATCTGCAGAGAAGAATGGGAGAAACTCCCCAATTATAGGTGTGCCAAGCTTGTAGCGTCATACCCAAGAAGACTCGAGGCTGTAATCGCTGCCAAAGGTGCTTCAACAAAGTACTGAGTAAAGGGTCTGAATACTTATGCAAATGTGATATTTCAGTTATTTATTTATTTATTTAAGGCTGTAACATAATACATGTGGAAAAATTCAAGGGGTCTGAATACTTTCCGAATGCACTGTATTTGACAATGATTTTGCTTGTCAAAGAAAAACAATCGCATTCAATCAGAAATTGGGTCAAGTGGTCAGGGGTACATAAGGTTAATAAAATGGCTCAAGTTGTCACAGGCGTCGTTTTGAACAGACCAAGGCGCAGCGTGTATAGTGCTCATCTTCGTTTATTTTGAGAGAACACTTGAACAAAATAACCAAACGACAAACAACAGTTCCGTAAGGTACAACGACTATACGGAAACAACCACCCACAAAACCCAAAGGAAAACAGGCTGCCTAAGTATGGCTTCCAATCCGAGACAACGAAAGACACCTGCCTCTGATTGGAAACCATACTCGACCAAACCTGGAAAACGAAACATAGAAAATGCAAACTAGAACACATTCCCCCAGAAACAAACAAACCCCAAAACACACAAAACAACCCCCCTGCCACCCCCTGACCTCTCCACCATGTCAAATGACCCTTTTCACTGGTCAGGACGTGACACAAGTATAACAGGAAGCAATGCCTAACCCCTGAGTTGCTTCAGACCCTGAAGGATGACTTCCTGTGTGGAATGGTGGTAGACTTCAGGAAACAGCAGAGGGAGCAGAGGGAGCACGCCCCTCTATCACTGTGTCATCTTTGTCTACTCTCTGTCCCTAGATGACCTGATAACCCTAAAAGGGGAAACACACACACCTCCACACACACAAAGAGGGAAAATGGGCAGAGAGAGACACAATGGTTTTAACCAATCACACAACTCCCTGCCCTCCAGCCCCCACACACCAACAATAAGGCCTTTGTGTCAGGCAGCACTTCTCTCTCTCTCTCTCTCCCTCTCTCTGACAAACACACACACACCAGCATCTTGCAGTGAAGGAAACATAATTTCTGGACACAGGACTGGTCTTCTGTGTGTGAGAGTGTGCGTGTGCATGCTTGCCTTTGTGTGTATGTGTGTGTGTGTGCGTCCACCTGGGCACATGACTGCAGCTGCCCCTTCTTTCCCCCTCCCCCATCTAATTTTCTCCCACTCTCACCCTCTCTCTCTCTCTCTGTAGGTGAGAGGTCACGCACAGCAACATTCCACACTGAGAACGACAGAGCAGGGAAGAGAAAAATGACAGAGCACTACAGAAGAGAGAAGTTATGGGTTCTCATACTGCCATAGAGCCACCAACACACGCTGAGCTGTGTATGTGTGTGAACCACTAGAGAAGACCCTTGTGACTGTAGTCATAAAACAGATGTTTGTTTGTCCTAAGACAGACTGACTTACAGACTAACTGACAGAAAAGAAAGATGGAAAGAAGAGAGAGGAACATACAGTAAATAAAAACAGAGAGGTGGAATGATAGAGGGGGAGAGATTGGAGGGAAAGGTAGCAGTATGGGGACAGGTTCAAGTGCTGATAGGGCAGTGTTGAAAGCAGATCTTCCCACCACACACACTCTGACATGTGGGCTCTAGAGGACAGCTGATGGGGAGATCTCGTTTCACTGACAAACACACTTAAGCTTCAAGTGAGAAACAGTGAAAACCAATACTCTACCGTACTGCCTCCTCTCTGCCCCTTTCCATGTCTCCCCTCTCCCTGCCCTACCTCACCCTCTGCCCATCTCCCTACCTCCCATGTCTCCCCTCTCCCTGCCCTACCTCACCCTCTGCCCATCTCCCTACCTCCCATGTCCCCACATCTCCCCTGCCTCTCCAGGGTAGACGAGATCCCCCCGACGCGCGCACACACAACAGGTTACTCAACCAGAGGACTGATCCCAAATGTCCCCCCTAAATCGGCACTAGCCCTAACACACAATAAATCGACTCAGTCTCTGTGCTGTAGGTAGCCTTACCCACACCTAACTGTCTCTGTGTTGTACTGTAGGTAGCCTTACCCACACCTAACTGTCTCTGTGTTGTACTGTAGGTAGCCTTACCCACACCTAACTGTCTTTGTGCTGTAGGTAGCCTTACCCACACCTAACTGTCTCCGTGCTGTAGCCTTGAAGCTTGTTAGCTGAGGCACCTTCAACAAGTGTGCCAGAACAATGCTACCATTTCCATAGCGAGGCCAGAGGTGAGCAGTCACCATACGATGTGTTAGGGGGCTAGAGTTTCACATTCTGTCACCAGCAAAACGCACACACAGAGCTGGCCAAGAAAAACACACGCACGCACGCACGCACGCACGCACACAGCAGGAATGTGTGAGGTGGGATAGTGCTGTGATCATAGAGCCACCCGGCACTCCCATAGCCAGCAGCATACCACCATGCATCCCACTGCTGGCTTGCCTTTGAAGCTAAGCAGGGTTGTTACTGGTTGGTCCCTGGATGGGAGACCAGAAGCTGCTGGAAGTGGTATTGGAGGACCAGTAGAAATCCCTGTTTCCTATGGTCTAAAACAAAATGTATCCCAATTCGCCAGGGCAGTGATTGGGGAGATTGATCTGTGTAGGGTGCCTTCTTTTGGATGGGATGTTAAACGGGTGTCCTGACTCTCTGTGGTCACTAAAGATCCCATTGCACTTATCGTAAGAGTAGGGGTGTTAACCCCGGTGTCCTGGCTAAATTCCCAATCTGGCCCTCATACCATCATGGTCACCTAATCATCCCCAGCTTCTAATTGGCTCTTTCCTCTCCCCTGTAACTATTCCCCAGGTCATTGCTGTAAATAAGAATGTGTTCTCAGTCAACTTCCTTGGTAAAATAATGAAATAAAAAAAGCCCCGCTGGAATGTACTGGGAACACTCCTGTCATCTGACCAGAGGATTCCTCATGTCTGCTTAGTCCCTCCGACACACACACACACACACACACACACACAATATCAGTATCAGGGCTGGGAATTGCCAGGGACCTCACAATATGATATTATCACAATACTTAGGTGCCGATACAGTATGTATTGCAATTTTATATGTATTGTGACACTGCGATCTTATTGCGATTTGATGTTCCAAACATATTGGTCACTATACATTGAGTGTACAAAAACATGCTCTTTCCATGACATAGACTATCCAGGTGAAAGCGCTGATCCCTTATTGATGTCACTTCAAATCAGTTTAGATGAAAGGGAGGAGACAGGTTAAAGAAGGATTTTTAAGCCTTGAGACATTTGAGACATGGATTGTGCATGTGTACCATTCAGAAGGTAAATGGGCAAGACAAAGATTTAAATGCCTTTAAATGGGTTATGGTAGCAGGTGCACCGGTTTGAGTCAAGAACTGCAACGCTGCTGTGTTTTTCACACTCAACAGTTTCCCATGTGTATCAAGAATGGTCCACCACCCAAAGGACATCCAGCCAACTTGACGCAACTGTGGGAAGCATTGGAGTCAACATGGGCCAGCTTCCCTGTGGAACGCTTCACACCTTGTAGAATCCATGCCCTGACGAATTGAGGCTGTTCTGAGGGCAAAAGGGGGTGCAACTCAATATTAGGAAGGTGTTCCTAATGTTTTGTACACTCCGTAGGTCTGCTGCAGAGAGTAAACAGAGAGCATGAGAAAAGGGAAGGAAAATAAAAAATTCAGGGAAATAAAAGTGCTGAAAACATGTTGGCTCACTATGTAAAACGAAGATGGAGAACAAACTATAGGATGAAAAATACAGGAGTGTGGCGTTTTGGCACAGATACAGCCGGCAAGCGCTAGCTAACACTACCTACAGTATTGTTTTTTTTTACAAATAGACCATTGGAGTCAAATATCGATACAATACCGTCAAAAAATATTACTGCGATATGTAACTGTATCGATTTTTTACCCCCATCACTAATCGCGATACTCATTAGTATTGTGGCAAGGAAACAAAACACAAAGCAGGTTTAACTTCGGAAAACCTGCCCTAATGTTGGAAACAAACATCATTGTTGTCATCAAGTCACATTTGTTTATTCTCCAAGCTATATCTGACAATATTTGCCTTTCAGGTTTTTAAAGGACCAAAGAGTTTTTTCTGCTTCGTGTTTTCTTTTTTGCCATGGCAAAAATATTGCCTAACTGGTATCATCACAGCCCTAATGCACATAGTCCATCCCTCAGGGCAAGACAGCTGAGGGAGTGGAGGCCAGGCCAGACTGCTGTTGTCTCAACCCTGACTCCTTCACATAAAGACACACTATTGGTCTAGTCAACATTCCCCAGCCTGCTCTTGTCTCTGCGACCCCAGAAGGTCAGGCAGGGTCAGAGTTCACCTCGCCTCTGTCTCTGTGCAGCCAGCCTACCAGTGTGTGTGGGAGTGACCTTACAGTCTTTATTTCCATTTCAGGTTATACACTGCAGCACCAGCAGTTCGGAGTAGGAAGCAGAAGCGTTTGAATGTGTGTGTGCGCGTGTATAAAACGTTGTTTTGGCCATTTTGCACGGTCATACATCCCCTTAGAAGAGCAGGGAAGTGTGTGTGTGTGTGTGTGTGTGTGTGTGGTAGTGGGGGGTGGGGTAGACACAGATGGACAGCTGGTGTCTCTGTGATGGTAAATCACTCAGAGACACCCCCCCCAAAACACACACACACACACACACACACAACTCTAGCCCAGCCCCCCTCCCTCACACAGAGAAGCGCTCCTCTATATCAGGGATCATCAACTAGATTCAGCTGCAGGCCAATTCTTTCTTGAGCGGATGGTCAGGGGCTGGAACCTAATTACAAATCATTTGTCAATCGCAAATTGACCGCAAGAAGGACAAATAGATATAACATTTGACTTAAAGATCATCATTTCAAACTCTGTTTACATTTGTATATGATCACATACACTACATGATCAAAAGTAAGTGGACACCCGCTCCTCCATCATCTCATTCCAGCCAAAATTATGGCCATTAATATTGAGTTGGTCCCCTCCTTTGCGGCTATAACAGCCTCCATTGTTCTGGGAAGGCTTTCCACGATATGTTGGAACATTGCTGCGGGGACTTGCTTCCATTCAGCCACAAGAGCATTAGTGAGGTCGGGCACTGGTGTTGGGTGACTAGACCTGGTTCGCAGTCAGTGTTCCAATTCAGTTGTTTGATGGGGTTGAGGTCAGGGCTCTGTGCAGGCCAATAAAGTTCTTGCACACCGATCGCAAAACAAACCATTTCTGTATGGACCTCAATTTGTGCATGGGGGCATTGTCATGCTGAAACAGGAAAAGGCCTTTCCCAAACTGTTGCCACAAGGTTGGAAGCACAGAATCATCTAGAATGTCATTGTATGCTGTAGCGTTAAGATTCCCGTTCACTGTAACTAAGGGGCCTAGCCCGAACCATGAAAAACAGCCCCAGACGATTATTCCTCCTCCACCAAACTTTACAGTTGGCACTTTTCATTGGGGCAGGTAGCGTTCTCAGGGAAATCCGCCAAACCTAGATTTGTCTGTCGGACCTCCAGATGGTGAAGAGTGATTCATCACTCCAGAGAACACATTTCCAGAGTCTAATGGCAGCAGGCTTTACACCACTCCAGCCGATGCTTGGCATTGCGCATGGTGATCTTAGGCTTGTGTTCGGCTGCTCGGCCATTGAAACCCATTTCAGGAAGCTCCCGACAAACAGATCTTGTGCTGACGTTGCTTCCAGTGGCAGTCTAACTCGGTTGCGAGTGTTGCAACCGAGGACAGACGATTTTACATGATACGTGCTTCAACACTCAGTGGTCTTGTTCTGTGAGCTCGTGTGGCCTATCACTTTGCGGCTGAGCCGTAGTTGCTCTAGTCGTTTCCACATCCCAGTAACAGCACTTACAGTTGACCACGGCAGCTCTAGCAGGGCAGAAATTTGACGAAATGACATGTTGGAAAGGTGACATCCTATGACAGTGCCACATTGAAAGTTCCTGAGCTCTTCATTAAGGTAATTCTACTGCCAATGTTTGTCTATGGAGATTGCATGGCTGTGTGCTTGATCTGTCAGCAACGGGTATAGCTGAAATAACCAAATCAACTCATTTGAAGGGGTGTCCACATACTTTTGTATATATAGTGTATACTGTACAGTGGGAGAAAAAAGTATTTGATCCCCTGCTGATTTTGTAAGTTTGCCCACTGACAAAGAAAGGATCAGTCTATAATTTTAATGGTAGGTTTATTTGAACAGTGAGAGACAGAATAACAACAAAAATAACCAGAAAATGCATGTCAGAAATGTTATAAATTGATTTGCATTATAATGAGGGAAATAAGTATTTGACCCCCTCTCAATCAGAAAGATTTCTGGCTCCCAGGTGTCTTTTATACAGGTAACGAGCTGAGATTAGGAGCAAACTCTTAAAGGTAGTGCTCCTAACCACAGCTTGTTACCTGTAAAAAAAGACACCTGTCCACAGAAGCAATCAATCAATCAGATTCCAAACTCTCCACCATGGCCAAGACCAAAGAGCTCTCCAAGGATGTCAGGGACAAGATTGTAGACCTACACAAGGCTGGAATGGGCTACAAGACCATCGCCAAGCAGCTTGGTGAGAAGGTGACAACATTTGGTGCGATTATTCGCAAATGGAAGAAACACAAAAGAACTGTCAATATCCCTCGGCCTGGGGCTCCATGCAAGATCTCACCTCGTGGAGTTGCAGTGATCATGAGAACGGTGAGGAATCAGCCCAGAACTACACGGGAGGATCTTGTCAATGATCTCAAGGCAGCTGGGACCATAGTCATCAAGAAAACAATTGGTAACACACTACGCCGTGAAGGACTGAAATCCTGCAGTGCCCGCAAGGTCCCCCTGCTCAAGAATACATATACAATGAACATCTGAATGACTCAGAGGACAACTGGTGAAAGTGTTGTGGTCAGATGAGACCAAAATGGAGCTCTTTGACATCAACTCAACTCGCCGTGTTTGGAGGAGGAGGAATGCTGCCTATGAACCCAAGAACACCATCTCCACCGTCAAACATGGAGGTGGAAACATTATGCTTTGGGGGTGTTTTTCTGCTAAGGGGACAGGACAACTTCACCGCATCAAAGGGACGATGGACGGGGCCATGTACCGTCAAATCTTGGGTGAGAACCTCCTTCCGTCAGCCAGGGCATTGAAAATGGGTCGTGGATGGGTATTACAGCATGACAATGACCCAAAACACATGACCAAGGCAACAAAGGAGTAGCTCAAGAAGAAGCACATGAAGGTCCTGGAGTGGCCTAGCCAGTCTCCAGACCTTAATCCCATAGGAAATATGTGGAGGGAGCTGAAGGTTCGAGTCGCCAAATGTCAGCCTCGAAACCTTAATGACTTGGAAAAGATCTGCAAAGAGGAGTGGGACAAAATCCCTCCTGAGATGTGTGCAAACCTGGTGGCCAACTACAAGAAACGTCTGACCTCTGTGATTGCCAACAAGGGTTTTGCCACCAAGTACTAAGTCATGTTTTGCAGAGGGGTCAAATAATTATTACCCTCATTAAAATGCAAATCATTTTATAACATTTTTGACATGCGTTTTTTCTGGATTTTTTTGTTGTTATTCTGTCTCTCACTGTTCAAATAAACCTACTATTAAAATTATAGACTGATCATTTCTTTGTAAGTGGGCAAACGAACAAAATCAGCAGGGGATCTAATACTTTCCCCCCCCCACTGTATCTCTCTATTATGTGTTGGAATACTTTGGAACAGATTTCCAACATTAAAATCCCTTGGAGCTGATTTGCTGGTGTCCAACATCAAAACATTTACAGTTGAAGTCAGAAGTTTACATACACCTTAGCCAAATACATTTAAACTCAGTTTTTCACAATTCCTGACATTTAATCCTAGTAAAAATTCCTTGTCTTAGGTCAGTTAGGATCACCACTTTATTGTAAGAATGTGAAATGTCAGAATAATAGTTGAGAGAATGATTTACTTAAGCTTTTATTTCTTTCATCACATTCCCAGTGGGTCAGAAGTTTACATACACTCAATTAGTATTTGGTAGCATTGCCTTTAAATTGTTTAACTTGGGTCAAATGTTTCAGGTAGCCTTCCACAAGCTTCCCACGATAAGTTGGGTGAATGTTGGCCCATTCCTCCTGGCAGAGCTGGTGTAACTGAGTCAGGTTTGCAGGCCTCCTTGCTCGCACACGCCTTTTCAGTTCTGCCCACAAATTTTCTATGGGATTGAGGTCAGGGCTTTGTGATGGCCACTCCAATACCATGACTTTGTTGTCCTTAAGCCATTTTGCCACAACTTTGGAAGTATGCTTGGGGTCATCATTCTCCATTTGGAAGACCCATTTGCGACGAAGCTTTAACTTCCTGACTGATGTCTTGAGATGTTGCTTCAATATATCCACATACTTTTCCTGCCTAATGATGCCATCTATTTTGTGAAGTGCACCAGTCCCTCCTGCAGCAAAGCACCCCCACAACATGATGCTGCCACCTCCGTGCTTCACGGTTGGGATGGTGTTCTTCGGTTTGCAAGCCTCCCCCTTTTTCCTCCAAACATAACAATGGTCATTATGGGCAAACAGTTGTATTTTTGTTTCATCAGACCAGAGGACATTTCTTCAAAAAGTACAATCTTTGTCCCCATGTGCAGTTGCAAACCGTAGTCTGGCTTTTAAATGATGGTTTAAGAGCAGTCGCTTCTTCCTTGCTGAGCGACCTTTCAGGTTATGTCGATATAGGACTCGTTTTACTGTGGATATAGATACTTTGTACCCGTTTTCTCCAGCATCTTCACAAGGTCCTTTGCTGTTCTGGGATTGATTTGCACTTTTCGCACAAAAGTACGCTCATCTCTAGGAGACAGAACGCATCTCCTTCCTGAGCGGTATGACGGCTGCGTGGTCTCATGGTTTTTATACTTGCGTACTATTGTTTGCTCAGATGAACGTGGTACTTTCAGGCGTTTGGAAATTGCTCCCAAGAATGAACCAGATCTGTGGAGGTCTATAAACAATTGTTGGAAAAATTACTTGTGTCATGCACAAAGTAGACGTCCTAACCGACTTGCCAAAACTATAGTTTGTTAACAAGAAATTGTGGTTGAAAAACAAGTTTTAATGACTCCAACCTAAGTCTATGTAAACTTCCGACTTCAAATGCATATTTTATTTAGTCAGAAAACTTGGGGGGCCAAATCAAATCAGCGCCTACAGGTGGGGAACCCTGGTCTACAGGCTAGAACACATGAAGAGACCGGCCGGTAGACTAGTCACCCACAGAATTGACAGGTTTGACCGTTGGCAAGAAATGTTTGCTAAACATGGGTGTGACCAATAAAATATGATTTGATAAAAGACAGGCTGGAAAACACTGCCCAGGGTACAGCTCATTTACATTTCTTAAGTAACACACACACACACACACACACACACACACACACACACACACAGCTTTTATGAACTCATCAAGTCCCTCAGGTCACCAACCGCCACCCAAGCCTGGGATAAATTCACACATCAAAAGGCACACCACACACACACACACAGTGCTCAGGGGACCACCAAGCATAGAGGCTGCCGAGGCGAGATAAGTGTTTGTGTCCAAAGCCAGGACACACTTAGGCACTCAAAATACACACACACAAGGAGAGAGAGAGAGAGAGAGAGAGAGAGAGAGAGAGAGAGAGAGAGACACACACACACACACACACATGGAAAGAGAGAAAGACACACACACACACACACCCACACGGAGAGAGAGAGAGAGAGACACACACACACACACACACACACAAGGAGAGAGAGAGAGACACACACACACAAAGTCAGACTGGACTGCTTTAACAGCTTCTCCTTATCTCTGTCCACAGATAGTGAGATGGATTAACAGCTAAATCTGGCACACACACTCTGACCACAATCCCGGCGCTGTGTGTGTCTGTTGGACTGCTAACTGAATGTGTCAGGGAGAGTGATGCAGGGGTTGACCCAAGGTTCATTATACCAGAACACACACATTCATCTTCCACTACTAACACACACACCATTTACTGGTTTGTGTGACAGAACATACACCACATCACTTACTGTGCACTGTGATGACTGTGTATCTGATAATAATTCTCTCTCTCTCCTCCCCCCTCATACACACCTCCCGCCCTGAAGGGGCCCCTTAACCAGGTTCTCCATATGCCCGTCTCCCCCCTCGCTCTATGGCTCACGTTCTGGCTTCTCCTCTACTCTCTGTCACCATCTGCCACTTCACAACAGAGGGATGAAAGAGAGAGACAGGGAAAGATATAAAGAGAGAGAGGTGGTTGAAGAGATAGAGACACAGAGAGAAAGAAAGAAAGAAAGAAAGAAAGAAAGAGGGAGGGAGGGAGGGAGAAAGAGAGAGGGCAGACCCAGACTGCCTCTCTTACAGACACACACACACACACAGTCTGTATTACAATGATAGCTAATAGCTGAATGGAGGGATAGAGGAGAAAGGAGGATAGGAATAAGAGAGAGACAGGAAGGGAGAAATAGTGGGATAGACTAGAGGTAAGGAGAGAGACAGGGGGAGAAGATGACAACAACCCACTGCAACCCAGTCAGTGAGCATGCCGACTCCTGTCCCTGACACCACGGCAGCAACTGCCAATCTTAGCAGAGAGACAGACAGGATGAGAGGGAGATCGCTCTGGATCAGAGGGTCAAAGTGCAAGTTTGCTCTAAACACACACACACACACACACACACACACACACACACACACAACACTAGGGACCTGAACAGACATTACACAGAGCACTACTGTGACACCAAACTGAAAAGGTGGCTGTGTGAGAGATGAGGAGGGGTTAGAAAGACAGCAGAGGCCACGTGCTGATTTCATTAGAGGAGAGACAGAGGAGAGAGAGAGGTCTGTGACCACAAATGGAGAGCAGAGGCCAGCTGTCAGTGGTTGATGTCAGCTCTATTCAAAATCAAATCAAATGTAATTGGTCACAAACATTTAGCAGATGTTATTGCAGGTGTAGCGAAATGCTTGTGTTCCTAGCTCCAACAGTGCAGTAAAATCTAACAATTCACAACAATACACACAAATCTAAAAGTAAAATAATCAAATTAAGAAATATATAAATATTAGGATGAGCAATGTCAGTGTGGAATTGACTAAAATACAGTAGAATAGAATACAGTATACACATATGAGATGAGTAAAGCAGTATGTAAACATTATTAAAGTGACCAGTGATTCCATGTATACAGGGCAGCAGCCTCTAAGGTACAGGGTTGAGTAACTGGGTGGTAGCTGTCTAGTGATGGCTATTTAACAGTCTGATGGCCTTGAGATAGAAGCTGTTTTTCAGTGTCTCGGTCCCAGCTTTGATGCACCTGTACTGACCTCGCCTTCTGGATGATAGCGGGGTAAACAGGACGTGGCTCGGGTGATTGATGTCCTTGATGAACTTTTTGGCCTTCCTGTGACATCGGGTGCTGTAGGTGTCCTGGAGGGCAGGCAGTGTGCCCTCAGTGATGCGTTGGGTAGACCGCACCACGCTCTGGAGAGCCCTGCGGTTGCAGGTGGTGCAGTTTCTGTACCAGGCAGTGATACAGCTCGATGGGATGCTCTCAATTGTGCATCTGTTAAAGTTTGTGAGGGTCTTACAGGCCAAGCCAAATTTCTTAAGTTGAGGCGCTGTTGCACCTTCTTCACCACACTGTCTGTGTGGGTGGACCATTTCAGATCGTCAGTGATGTGTACGGCGAGGAACTTGAAGCTTTACACTGCGGTCACGTCAATGTGGATACGGGCGTGCACCCTCTGCTTTTTCCTGAAGTCCACGATCAGCTCCTTTGTTTTGTTGACGTTGAGAGAGAGGTTATTTTCCTGGCACCACTCTGCCAGGGCCCTCTCCTCCTCCTTGTAGGCTGTCTCGTCATCGTTGGTAATCAGGCCTACTATGGTTGTGTCGTCTGCAAACTTTATGATTGAGTTGGAGGCGTGTGTGGCCATGTAGTCATGGGTAAACAGGGAGTACAGGAGAGGGCTGAGTACGCACCCTTGTGGGGCCCCTGTGTTGAGGAGCAGCCTGTGTGTGAGTGTGCCCCTGAATGATCGGTTTCAATTACATATAAACTTCGACCCTATGTATTGTAACCAAGGAAGCAAAGGAGCTACTGAGAGAGAGCTGAGAGAGAGGGAGAGATATACAGATTACCTAAGATCCATTCACTTCTGTACTAGTACACACACTCAATACTGCGCACATAATGAGATGCTTGGGTACAAGATGGCTGCTCTCCAGGGAAAAGAGCGAGTCAGCGAGGTGCTCGGTGTATGAAGGGAACCAACACACACACACACACAGCAAGCTGCATAGTGTATGAGAAGAACTGAGCACACAGCAAGTCAACACAGGTTAATGACTCTAGAAGAGACTGCCACACACACACAAAAATGTATTTATACACACACTGTCAGAAAACCCATTAAGTGGTGTTGTAGGGAGGTGGGGTGATGGTATCTCATTTAAACAGCAATACTGGTCTTTCTATCAATTACTCACTCCTCAAACTTTCGGTCTATGGAAATGTGTTAAGACATGGACAATCAACCCAGAATATATCTATCTATATACACCCACAATAAGACTCAATCATGGACACTCTTACTGACAGTTGTGGCTGCTTTGCATGATGTATTGTTGTCTCTACCTGCTTGCCCTTCGTGCTGTTGTCTGTGCCCAATAATGTTTGTACCATGTTTTGTACTGCTACCATGTTGTTGTCATGTTGTGATGCTACCATGCTGTGTTGTCGTGTGTTGCTGCCTTAGGTCTCTCTTTATGTAGTGTTGTCTCTCTTGTCGTGATGTGTGTTTTGTCCTATATTTTGAATCCCAGCCCCTGTCCCCACAGGAGGCCGTCATTGTAAATAAGAATTTTTTCTTAACTGACTTGCCTAGTTAAATAAAAGGTTAAATAAAAAATAAAATAGCTATACAATCAGAACATATCCATCAACATAAACTTACCTTCTCAGTTGCTATAGGCAACAGCAGACGAGAGCCAAATTCATCACACAAGAAAACCCTCAAACATTTAAAGGACATTTACAGTACAAGTATTCAGCAACATATTTGAAACGATCAGAATCTGATCTGATCAATAGGGATGGGATCTCTCCTTACAAGCATCTAGATACATGGGCTCCGATCCGATGCAGGAATGATACTTTTAGTTCCAAACGATTCGATTAGTGGAACTCTTCTCCTGTTCCAACCGGTTCAATTCGATACCATATGTTTTTCATAACTGAGTACAATGTCAGGTCTGCTGAGCACAAACTTCAACGTTGTGAAAATTCTGTGTACCTCCCGGCGCGCGTTTACTGTGAACACAGGTTTTACCCGCTTTAAGTTAGTTTTAACAGTAGTCAAGTAGGCTACTGCAGCTATTTGATCAAAATGTAGACCTACCAGTGGCTTACCATCAAAAACAATGGAGAAAATGCATCCCATAATATTTTAACATGGAAATAGCTGTTCTATCATTCAGCCTACAGTAGCAGCCAATGTGTGGTGTTCAATGTAGGCCATCATTCCATGAGCCCTTTGAAAAAACATGCAGGGCTTGGCATTAACCTGTTCATTCACCTGTCCTTCAGACAAGGAGGTGACTGAAAAGGTTGTTGTGTTGTTTGATGCAAGAAACTACTTCACAAAATAAAACGCATCATGATTACCATACCATTATTAGAGATAATCAGACAAATTACATTACCCTCTACCTATTGACTACTTAGCTTATTCAAGCCTGCCTCAAAAGACAAAAAGTTATTTATCTGACTCACTTTTCAAAGATGTCTAGAAATGTAGTAAGCAGTCACTCCCCCATTGCTGACAACAAATGATCTATAACTGGGCTAATAACTCAAACTAGCAAATGATATGAACAAATGTACACGTCTACATGTTGCTCTCGCTTTGATCTTAAAACAAGTGCATCTACTCACGACCGCTCATGCTGTAAAAACAGTCCAGTTCAAAGTGAATGGCACAAACCTCATATATGGCAATGGTCTATTTGCATATAGGCCTACTGCAGCTCTGATTGGTTATGGCGCACCGGTCTGTGTAGAATATGGGCCTGAGTCGTGCCTGTCAATGTAATAGAATCCTACCTCAAAGCGTCCTGCCTACAACAAAATCTATTGCATACTTAGTTTTGCATACTAAGTCTTGCATAGCTCGTTTTGTTTCGGTATGTGGCATTGAAAGTGGCTAATATTGCAGTGATTCAAGCACATTTCCCACAGTAAAGGGAAACGTAACTAACAGGGAAAACTAAAAATGTAAGTGAAGTTCATATTGCTGATATTTCTTCTGCGTGGCAGTCATGCACCTTAGAGGGAACATTGTATAGCAAATTAGCATATTTTGAGCTAGTAATATTTCAATATTTATATTTAGAAACTAGCTATGACATACATAGCCAATTCATATAACAGCTTTGGATTTCACCTGTCTCAAAAGTGAAAATTACGGAGGACTGCACTCTTCTCCTGTTCCAATCAGTGTGGCTCGCAAAAATGATTGCTGTCCTTTTTATGAAATTACACATTTAACCTGTTCATGTAAAAATGACCGAATGCACTGACTGTTTAAAGCAGAATTACCAAAAATATTTTGTCCGGTGAACCTGGCAATCGAAAAGCCCCAATCAGCAGTTAGATGTAAGTTGTGTCCACTCCGGTAGCCTACACAGCTCCACAGGTAAAACACCATTTTTGACAGTGCTTTTGGTAACAATGACATTGGTCATCCCTATATTAACAAAGTCTATGATTTTAATTTTTTGGTGACCAACTTTTTATTATTATTTTTTTTTTGTGAAGGGTTCAGATCAGACAGGCAATAATGTTCAAAAATTAAATAAGCATTATTTGTCCCGTCTCATCTCCCCCCCCTCCCCCCCTTCTTAGTTGGTGCGACCCATTCCTATTCCCCCCTTCCTCCCTCCCTCCTTTGGCTCATGTTGTGGATATATCTATGCACAAAACAAAACATCATGGACAACTCATCTTGTGTTTGTAAAATTGTTTGTGGGAACAAAGCACACGGATAGAATCAGCCTGCATTCATCAATATTTGATACAGATATTCAAAATACAATTCATGAATTCAAACATAATTGCATTATAATAACTCATAATAAGCTTTTGAACTTTTTGACTACTCTATTAAATGTATTTAATGTTGTTTCCTTGGCACTGTTCACATGAGCTTTGGAGAGCTCTAGTGAAAGCATATCAAGGAAGTGTTGTAGACATTGAGTTATGGTGAGCTTATGTGGAGGTTTCCATCTGGTCACCAACATTCTTTTTGCAGCGGTTTCTGGGGAACTGTGAGAGTCAGTGAAGTGAAGAGTCATTGTCCAACAACAGTATATTTGGAAGATTTTTTTCTTCCAATCTGTATTCTGTTGGTAGTCTTTAAGATCTATATTCCATACAGTAACTGTTCCCATTTGTTTACGGATGGCTTGTAGTATATATATATATATATATATATATATATATATATATATATATATATATATATATATATATATATATATATATATATATATATATATATATATATATATATATATATATATATATACATACATACATACATACATACATACATACACACACAGTGCCTTCGGAAAGTATTCAGACCCTTTGACTTTTTCCACATTTTGTTACGTTACAGCCTTATTCTAAAATTGATTAAAAAAAAAAAAATTCTCCCTCATCAATCTACACACAATACCCCATAACGACAAAGCAAAAACAGGTTTTTAGAAATGTTGGCAAATTTATACAAAATAAATAAACGGAAATATCACATTTACATAAGTATTCAGATCCTTTATTCGGTACTTTGTTGAAGCACCTTTGGCAGCGATTACAGCCTCGAGTCTTCTTGGGGATGACGCTACAAGCTTGGCACTCCTGTATTTGGGAAGTTTCTCCCATTCATCTCTGCAGATCCTCTCAAGCTCTGTCAGGTTGGA
Organism: Salmo trutta; assembly: GCF_901001165.1. Classification (NCBI taxonomy): domain Eukaryota; kingdom Metazoa; phylum Chordata; class Actinopteri; order Salmoniformes; family Salmonidae; genus Salmo; species Salmo trutta. Next base: position 24,081,991 of record NC_042965.1, read on the forward strand.
TGGGGAGCGTCGCTGCACTGCTATTTTCAGGTCTCTCCAGAGATGTTCGACCGGGTTCAAGTCCGGGCTCTGGCTGGGCCACTCAAGGACATTCAGAGATTTGTCCGTCAGGGTCATTGTCCTGTTGGAAGGTGAACCTTCACCCCAGTCTGAGTTCCTATGCGCTCTGGAGCAGGTTTTCATCAAGGACCTCTCTGGACTTTGCTCTGTTCATCTTTCCCTCAATCTTGACTAGTCTCCCAGTCCCTGCCACTGAAAAACATCCCCACAGCATCTTGCTTCTCATGGTTTGAGTCTTTAGGTGCCTTTTGGCAAACTCCAAGTGGGCTGTCATGTGCCTTTTACTGAGGAGTGGCTTCCGTTTGGCCACTCTACCATAAAGGCCTGATTGGTGGAGTGCTGCAGAGATGGTTGTCTTTCTGGAAGATTATTCCATCTCCACAGAGGAACTCTAGAGCTCTGTCAGAGTGACCATCGGGTTCTTGGTCACCTTCTTGGCCAAGGCCCTTCTCCCCCAATTGCTCAGTTTGGCCGCGCGGCCAGCTCTAGGAAGAGTCTTGGTGTTCTTGGGGACCTTAAATGCTGCAGAAATGTTCTGGTACCCTTCCCCTCGACACAATCCTGTCTCGGAGCTCTATGGACATTTCCTTTGACCTCATGGCTTGGTTTGTGCTCTGACATGCACTGTCAACTGTGGGACCTTATATAGACAGGTGTGTGCCTTTCCAAATCATGTCCAATCAATTGAATTTGCCACTCCAATCAAGTTGTAGAAACATCTCAAGGATGATCAATGGAAACAGGATGCACTTGAGCTCAATTTCAAATCTCATAGCAAAGGGTCTGAATACTTCTGTAAATAATGTATTGTTTTATATTTTTTATGAATTTGCAAAATCAAAAACATTTTTTTTGCTTTGTCATTATGGGGTATTGTGTGTAGATTGCTGAGGAAAATGTTTTATTTCATCCATTTTAAAATAAGGCTGTAACGTAACAAAATGTGGAAAAGGTCAAGAGGTCTACTTGTGTTCTGACTACCTAACAACTCAGTAAGTGGATGGAGTGGGAGTGATTTAATATTGCCAAAGCTATTTTACAAACATCTGAATGCTGAAGTTGCTGCGCAGATGTAGCCTACGTATATTAGAACAGGGATAGGGTAGGCCTACCTCTCGTTGGCGCGAGCAGCTGCGTCTCCCGCACGGTGCGCACAGTTATTATCTGATTTGTAGATCAATGTTATACGCAGTTACATGTATAAACGTTTGATATCCTGAAGGAGAGGATGCATCAACTCAGTCACAACAGATGAGGTATTTTCAGAAAAAAATCAGATTAAAAAACATCAGTGAACTTGCGATGAGTAATGTTTGAGTCTGTTTCCTTACCGATGCACGCTTCATTTGGATTGGTTTGGATTCCCTTGGACCGATGCACTTGGATCTTAAACATTTGAACATCTTAAAAACTTAAACATTTGATGTGTACCCGTGAATTGTTACATCCCTACTGATCATCCCTTTGGGCAACACAACCAAACAATCAGCTCTAAACGGCTGACTAACATTTCAAAATGCTTCAGCATCATTTAAAGCTACATTAGCAACAGTGTATTCATACCAGTAACGTATCTAAAAGGCATCCTTACCCTCTTCCTAGGGGGTCCCTTGTCCTGCGCTGCACGGCCCCCTAGCCGGCCCCCTCGGCCCTCCCCTGGGGGGGGTCTGATGGTCATCCGGATCTCCGGGGGACAGATGTAGTTCTCCAGACTCTTGGGGGGTTTCTTGGTGCGTTTGGTGGTCTGGATCTTCAGCTTCAGACTCCCCTCCTGGAAGCTGGCTTCTTTAATGGAGAACTCCTGTTCCTCTAGCCCCTCCCCTTCCCCCTGGGACCCCCAGCGCTCACCCATCACATCACCAATGACCTCATCACCCCGCGACGCAGGCCCCAGACCCACCCTTTCCTGTTCTTGCTCTTCAGGCTCAGCCCTCCCACCTCCTAATTCCACCTCCTTAGGTCGGGCTGAGCTAACCAGATCCCTCGACTCCATCCACGCTCCCGCCAGAACCAGTCAGGATCCAGAGAGCAGCGGCAGCTAGCCAATAGGTTTGCAGAGAGTGGCTGTCCGTCAGAGTGGGTTGCCTTAGGAACGTTAGCTACTGCTTCTGGATTGGTTCTCCCACAGGAACACATGTAATCCAACAAGGCCAAACTACAGAGAGAGGAGAGGAGAGAGAGAAATTACTATCAAAACTTTGAAACATACAATTTGTAGTGACAGTAAGCATTTGTCAGAGTCCAAAACGTGTACACGTCTGCACAGCAGTGTTCTAGAAAATTGAACTGTTGGCTTTTTTTTTATACTTTTGGAATTCTCAGTACAGCTCAAGCAACTTCTCCAAATGTCAACACATTCAAATGAATACAGGACGCGCACGCAGATCTGCGTTGGTTTGGAAGTTTGGGGAGGTGAGCGGTCGGCTGTGCATCCCCCGTGGACAGTGGTCTCAGAGCCGCATAGCTATGTCACAGTGGGCCGCCGGACTATCACGGCTCTGCGTCTGTGGACTCTGAATTACGCTTTAGTCTCTCAGAGTTTAAGACTGGTGCAGGAGCAGGCAGAGAGCTGTGCAGGCATGCCATACACACTCATTTGCATTTTACACTGTGTAAACAACATTTCACACACACACACACACATTTTTTCTCTCCTTCTCCCCACCCTCTCTTTCTCTCTCCTTCGCTCTCTCAATGTAAAATGAAGACATTCCTCTCCAGCTCTCTAAAGGGAGGGTGAAGCTAGCCTGAGGACACGAGAACAAAAACTGCAGATTGAGATGAAAAAGCTGACGGCTCTTTTTTCTTTTCTCCTTCAGCAGAGGGAGGAAATTGCGTAGACTGAGAGGGAGAGGGAGAGGGGGAGGGGGAGGGAGAGGGGGAGGGAGAGGGGGAAGGTACATTATTTTTCCAGATGTGGTTTACGAGCTGATCTCGAAAAAAACTGCATCTGACCTGTTTCACACACACACACACACACACACACACGCATGCATAGAGACACTGCGGCACTCGAGGATCAGAGTTATCCACCATAATGCCATTTCTGCTCTCTAGGGAAGAGGGTGTGTTTGTCTCAGACTCAGCACAAACACACATCAAGCCCTGTCACTCAGTGAGCCAGTCAGACTACCACCAGTATTACATCCATCTCTCAGTAGACATGTCTAATCCAACTGAGAGATGTGTATGTACAAATCCTAAAACACACACTCTTACATAGGCACATGTCCAAACTCACTTTTCTTCCATGAACAAATACACACAAAAAGAGCGACCAAAACAAACAGTACACTTCACACTCCAGGTCCCGAGTCCCATCCCTCACACCGACATGAGCCACGTTTAACACAACATTGTATTGTTTTAAAGGATATGTTCTGTGTACATTAACTCTTTATTTGACCTTACAAGTAATCTATGGGTCAGGAGAAACTGTAATCCACGATTTGAATTTATTGAAATAAACCTCAGCTACACTTGTCATCTGGATATTTCATACTGAGAGTTTGTGTATCTAAAGGGTTTGGGTTAGCGTGTGCTTCAGGCTCCTGTATGTGTGTCAGCCCCTGGATCAGCCTCCTGTCCTGTAAAGCTGATCCCCTGTAGTCATGTTAGCCAACAGGCCATGGCGGTCTTAAATGCTCTGCTCACAGCGGGTTTGGATAACCAGCATAATACACTATAGAGTTTCAACAGACTATCAGAGTAGGACTGTACACACACACACACACACAGGTCTGCTGACACACAGCTCTGGCAGTATGTCCCTGTTTGGTCCTCTCTGTTGGGTCTCCCTAATGCCAGGACTGTGACTCGGCCCAATGGCATCTTTTAAACCCCCCTGTGTGTGTGTGTGTGTGTGTGTGTGTGTGTGTGTGTACACAGTGACTGGGCCCTAAGGCATGTGTTAAAGTCACCCCAAATGTGTCTGTGTTCAGGGACCAGGACTCTCCCTTGGAACAATGAGAGGAAAACAAGGACAGCTGCCAAGTCCAACCACATAGCAACAAATCCAGTGACCAACCAGATCCTCTGAGGACACAACAGCAGTCTCTACACTGCTCTATGTCTACACTAAATGGTATCCTTTACAAGACATTTACAACTGAGGCCAAACCATATCAAACAGCTAGATGATTCCACATCTCCAGCTGCATGTCCATGAAGCTTTGAATAGACGTAGGGAAAAGTATTGTTTTTTTACACTTGACGTTCATTAATACACAACTAATAAGACCTATGGAATAGAGTATAGTTTTACCAACCCTGCTCTTATTTACTGCTGTTCAGGCTCTCAGTGTCCGGTCTGGAGCGTGAAGTCACAAGGTCTGCTGGGCGGCTACTGAGTAGCAACCTAGCGATGCCAAAAGCCCTGGTCTGCCCTGTCAATTACGATTGCCAGAACAAAAGATTAGACAGTTGTTTGGGCTCAAAAATGTGTTTATTGTTATCAAGTTCGATCCCCACAGTGAATTATTTTAAAGTTTGTTACAAATGGAGATATTTCATTAAATAGTGTTAGTGATCCTTTCTGACTGCTACATTTGTCGTCACACAGGACCACGTGCTGACAGACCAATCACGGGCCGGCACGCTACCAGGAGGCTCCGGTTGACTCTCTCAAGCAGGATGAAAATGACTACATCGACCATGATCCTTTGCTAGTTACAGCCACTTTCACCATGATCCTTACCATTTTTTGGGGTGCCATTCAACCACATTGAGCAATATGGTGCGCTTCAAATTCAAATACTTCCAGCTTCATGCGCCATCGGGAGGTTTCCATAGGAATACGTGGATGACGTCAGCGCTATCACTATGTACTGGTCTATGCTTTAATGTCTATGCTTCTGTTACTGGAAATGAGGCTGTGTTTATGTTAGGATGACCCTTACTGAGCCTCTCTCGCTCTGAGCCTCAGACTCTCACACAGACACACACCTCTCTGTAAGCCGTGTAGACAGCAGGGTGATTGTGAGAGGCCAGACTGGCTGCATAAATAGCTTTATTATGTTCCTAACGCTGCCAGCTCTACCCACAGTTTCCCTCTAACCAGCATAAGGCCTTTCCTTCACTGTGTGTGTGTGGTGTCACTATAACTGAAATACATTCTGCGCTGGACTATACAGTTTCAGAAAATGGACAGTCTTTGGCAGTAATAGGACAGAATTTAGACTTAAAATCTTTCATTTTCACCAACTACTACTCCCAACACGTACTTGAAGAGCACTTTGATGAAAGCTATGATCCTCTTCCTTGTGCATATGGGTATAAGATAGAGGGAGAGGGAGAAAGAGAGAGAGGCCCAGCCGAAACACAACCTTTTAAGGCTGCAAACCCAGCAGCCTTAGGCGGACTCAGAAATAGCTCCCACACCCACACACACACACACACACACACACACACACACACACACACACACACACACACACACACACACACACACACACACACACACACACACACACGAGTATGATTGCTCTTGTAGAAGATTTGGTGTCTTTTGGTGTAGGAGTGTTGCAGAGACTCATACATCTGATGCCAGCTACTCTCTCTCTCGCCCTACTCCTGACCGTCTCTTTAACAGAGATAGGTGGATGAGGATAAAAGGATGGAACTGCCTGTAGAGACTGATCTGTATAAACCAGTGGCTCCCTAACAGTTGGCTGCTGCTATGAGACTGTATCCTGGCTAAAAACCTTGATTCTGTTAACTAGTTGAACCATGTTTTAAGATTCAGTGTGATCTGTCCCCATAACAGACACACACAAAGAGAGACTGAGCTGGTTAAAACATTCTTAGACATCATGTGAGAGTAAGATAACACAGGTCTGTGTGTGTGTGTGTGTGTGTGTGTGTGTGTGTGTGTGTGTGTGTGTGTGTGTGTGTGTGTGTGTGTGTGTGTGTGTGTGTGTGTGTGTGTGTGTTTGCAAGCGTGCGACATAGCTTACTCTGCTATTCCTGATCACAGAACCAAAGGACAGACAGGTCCTCAACATTCACAGTGAGGTTCTACACTAGGCTGGTAGGACAGTAGATGAATGTTAAACCACTTCAAATGCAGCAGGAGACTCAAAATGGCTGTAAGCGAAAACACCTAACCCTCTACCACACCCCCTCTCTCCCTTCCCTCTACCTCACCACCCTCTCCTCCTCATCTCTACCTCACCCCCCTCTCCTCCTCATCTCTACCTCACCCCCCTCTCCTTCTCTCTTCCTTCTGTCTGCCTCCCCCCTCTCTGCCAGAAGGTGTTCCTGTACTGATACGCAGCTCAGAGTCCGCCAACAGTTAGATTTGTCCTTGGATCTCTTTCCTCTCTTCCCCCTCTCTCCCTTGCCCCTCTGACCAGCTCTTTCTCTTCCCCCTCTCTCTACCCCCCCTTCCCCATCTTGCTGCCTCCCTCCCGCCCTCCCACTCTATCCTCTCTCTCTCTCCAGTCTTGGCTGGGGTCCAGTGTTACCCAGAGGAGGGAACACAGGGAACAGGGGAGATCAGGCCACGCTCCTCTCCTCTGTTTCACATCACTTCAGATGGAGAAGAAACAAGCAGAGAAAGCCAGTGTCCTTAATACCTATGCACTGGCAGGTACAGTCGATGGGTCTGCTCTTGGCTCAGGTCTCAAACCAGAATTACCATCACAGCTGGACCAACCTTAACAATTTTCACATTTGAGAGAGAGAGAGAGTAGCCATGAACTCTTAAAGGGTTCCCTGTCCCTGGTCTAGGTTCCCTATGATTCCAACACTGGCCCTAGCAGTTAGCCTGCCTACATCATGGGATTTGAATGTGCTCCAGGAATCCAAACTGAATCCAAATGGTGACAGCCTCTGTTAGTACGCACAGTAGTCCACCATCCAGTATGTTTCCAGTATGGTTCCAGTTGCCATGACAACAAGAAGCCCCACACCACACATATCAGATACAGCGCCTTCAGAAAGTATTCACACCCCTCGATTTTCCACATTTTGTTGTGTTACAGCCTGAATTTTAAATTGATCAAACTTAGATTTTGTCACTGGCCTACACAGCATACCCCAATGTCAAAGTGGAATCATGTCTTTCGAAAATGTTACAAATGAATATAAACTGAAAAGCTGTAATGTCTTGAGTCAATAAGTATTCAACCTAGGGATAGTTGCCTTTAGGATGCGTGTATAACCCTTCACACCACCACCCACACTGGGACCATGAATAGTCTTCCACTACAACTCCTAGAACATCTCAGAGGTCTGGACTCCTTTAATGGCACAGGACACAATGCACTTGGCAAAGGGTTACTGGTTCAAGACCTGGCCTAGACCAGTGGTCAGAGGGTTATACCTATGCCTTCCACATGCTCCACAACACACACACACACACAGTAGTACCATAGTTACAACCAGTCACCAATCCATGCCCCTCTCCTTGGTGCTGTTGACAAACCAAGCTGTGACATGCCGCTGCTAAAACAATCCAGTCGGCCATGAAGGAAACATATTTGCTAAAATGTGCTTGTAGGCTATGTTCACAGTGTAAGTACTAGTAGGCTGCTGTACCTAATCGTGGTAACAGCTATGGCTAGACAGAGATTCATCCCATGCTTTTCTGGAAGTGTAGAATCAGGTATGGGAGAACATCCACCTACTAGGCTACAGAGAAACATTGTAGCAGGTAGTTTAGTTACATGTTTGAAACATTTGACAGTCAAAACAAGCTACACATTAAAAGTTTATTTGGATGTGTCCACTTTTTTAAACTACAGTCAACCGCAAATAAATAGGCCTACATATAATCATGTTCAATTCACATTTAGACTGCAAGAATTCAAGGTGGTAAGAAATTATAGTGAACTAGGCTAGCCTACTTACCCATGTCCAATGTTTTCGAACACTCGAGTCTATCGTGTAAATATGTTATCAAGATCATTTAAAATCCATGTAGTCACATGTACAGAACCTGCCGTATGCCCTGACAGCGTCCTGGATAGCTGTCAAATGGTGCAAGAATATTTTTATAGAAAAACCCGAGGAAAATGGCGTCAACACAACAGTGCGCTGAAAACAGCCCCCCAAAAATAATTATAGCCGATCTAATAATCAAATGAACATGTTCACAAAAATAGAAGATTTCCTTTTTCTGTGAAATACAGCGCGTGATGCTAATAGGCTAAACTTTGCATGCGGGTAAACTACGCACATTCACAGGTCCACTGCAGAGATCCCCTCGCCGTATCAGTGGCTGGTCAGTCGGCCAGCAGCATAGCGCTGCTTCCCTCTCAAATCCGTGACTCGGGGGGAGGATCGGAGCAAACCGTTTTACTGCAGTGAAAATAAACTAGCAGATTGTATCCGAGTAGCCTCCAACCCCACATCCAACGGTAACGTCACTGGAGAGATCGTGGTTACATGCGTAAAAATGGTAGACGTGTTGTTGAGCAGAAGACTGGTGTTTTCGATCGTTTCCCCTCCCCGGTTGGCGGTAGGTCGAAATTAGGGGGTGTTCTGTTCGCTCGCTCTAGATCCGTGTGTGTTGCGACCCGTTGCCGTGACTGATAATGATCTCAGAGAGACAGGACTATAGATGCAGCTCGCGCTCCGATAGAGGAGAAGAGCGCAGTGTCGCCTCCACCTGGTAGCGGGTGGTAGACTAGCCTAGGCTACTACAGAAACACAGGACATATCCCGCACAGTTGGTTTTAACCAGTTTCATAACAGGACAGGAGATCACTGGTCAGTTCCAGGGGATTTCCTTTATTCACAAACCAACCTTCACTATCTAATGTCTGTGATGTCCGACCATGTCGGATGTTTATACATGTTATGTCAATTGGTGTCACACGCTGTATAGGCTACACAGTTATTTTAATGAGCCAGCCATATTGTTATTCTGAAGGCATCCTCCTCTTTCAGAATTGGGGCAACATCAAACTGGATTTATTTGATCATGCATAAACACTGCATTGTGTGTCTGTGTTATGTTTAATGCATAAACAACAGTATGTGCATCCTGTGCTTCTAGGAGGACAATATATTGACAGAGAAAACGTAGAGCTGAATAATGACGCAGACAAAAAGGTTAGCTGCATCCACTGCAGAACAACTGGACAATGCGTTTGCATATTGGTGTGTGTTTTTGCTGCTATGATAGCATCGCAACCAGTGCTGATATTTCCATAAACATACATTTATGCTGCATTAGTTGAAAGGATTATTGCTGTTTCTCTTTTGTGGTAGTTATAAGCTATAGAGACAGTTACTCACTCTTATGTTCTAACATCTTGACATAGTGAGATGCTGTAAAGTGGGATGCTCTCTGTGTACAGTTATTCAATGTAAAACACATCCTGCAAGTTGGCTCTGACCTATGGAAAACATCCTCTAACATTAACTAACATGCAAATGACAAATTACCTTTTCCTCCCTCACTCAGTGTCACTATATCTCAAACTAAATTTGTAAATCTCACCCTAGTCTGACAGACTGACTGTTTGTGTTTGTGTTTGTGCATTCACTCCCTCTATAAATGTTTTCTTGGCAGCGTTGTCATAACAATGCTAAAGCAGAACTGTTTATGGTCCAGCATCAGCTAATTTCTCTGGTTATGGGTGTGGGGCCAGTATTATAGCACTGGTGTGTGTGTGTGTGTGTGTGTGTGTGTGTGTGTGTGTGTGTGTGTGTGTGTGTGTGAGGATACAGACAGGCCTCTGAGAATAAGAGGTCAACAGCTGCTCCCCAGACAACCAATCAATGCACATTGTATGATTCTTACATACACACACCAGAACACCAACACACACAAATACACACACACACACACACACACACACACAGAGAGAGAGAGAGTAGCTTTTGGATGTGTTACCATGGATACCAGATACCGGCATATCCAAGGGGAGCCGTTTCCAGCTTAAACTGTAAATACTGAATTACTATTGGGTAGGTAGAGACGGAGAGAATTGGGGCTTTTTCATTCATGTACGTATTTACATCTAAGTGGTGCATAGTCATGTTTGTTTCAAGTGTTACCATTGTATTTCCTGAACATGATATACTTTTACATAGCTTGAATGTGTGTTTTATTGATTATTGTGAACCAGTTGGACTATAGATGTCTGTTTGGGTGGCAGGTAGCCTAGTGGTTAGAGCGTTGGACCAGTAACCGAAAGGTTGCTTGATCGAATCACCGAGCTGACAATGTAAAAATCTGTTGTTCTGCCCCTGAACAAGGCAGTTAACCCACTGTTCCTAGGCTGTCATTGTAAATAAGAATTTGTTCTTAACTGACTTGCCTAGTTAAATAAAGGTTATAAAAAAAAATGTTTAAGATGTATCTACAGTACTTGTCAATGTCAGACTGACTAGTGAGAGGCGCTGAAATTCTGCTTCCTCACTCACTACTCAAACTGACACTCTGAGGATAAATCACTTCACATACGTACACACACACACACACACACAGGCACACACACACTCTATGGACTCCACAAATAACTCCACAGATCCAAGGACTGCATGTGTGTGTGTGTGTGTGTGTGTGTGTGTGTGTGTGTGTGTGTGTGTGCATCTCCCTCCCCTGTCTCTCCATTCTCTAGAGTATAACATGGAAGTAAATGTCTGTATCCTCAGGCCAGATCTCTAGGAGATGAAAGTGAATCTTATTCTAAACCACTTTACCAAACGCTTCAGCTTTTATGTGGAAACAGCAAACGTTCCTCTGTGGTTGCAGAGAGAGAGAGAGAGAGAGAGAGAGAGAGGAGGAGAGAGAGAGAAAGAGAGGAAGGGGGAGAGAGTAAGGATCAAGGCACCATCTGATTTTACCAAGCCCATTTCATATTTCATGGGATTGAGCTATTGCTTCATGTGGCTTATAGGACATGGATTCATCTCAACATTAGAAGACTTTAATGAGCTGGCCACCTTATGCAACCATTTCAGATTTGTGTTCAATAAATACAAAGATACAATGGCATACTAGAAACCGTTAGAGCTGATTGTATCTCTTATTGGCACTGTTTCAAGGGCTGTGTCAGTACATGTATGCGTGTGTGTGTGTGTGTGTGTGTGTGTGTGTGTGTGTGTGTGTGTGTGTGTGTGTGTGTGTGTGTGTGTGTGTGTGTGTGTGTGTGTGTGTGTGTGTGTGTGTGTGTGTGTGTTCTGGGGCTGGAGTGCGAAGCAACATGTTTATTTATCAAAGTGACAGGAAGTAAGTGTTGTTCTGAGAGGATGTTCTGAAACCACATCCTGCTGCATGCTGAGAGAACAACTTGTGCCGGGACGCCACAGTCTACCTTGACTGTACAGCGGTGGCAAAAGGGTGTGTATGTGTGTGTGTGTAATGTGGTCAGAGCATTCGGCCAAGAACATAGCACCTGCAGATTTACCATGTTTTTCACACCACCACTCATAGCAGTAGACTCTCTACTTCAAAGAATAGCAGAAACACCTGTGGTCAAAAACCTCAACATCTTTAGAAGATACAACTCAGGTATCCAGGGTGATTTAGTCCACCTGCTGCTCTGGGGCAGCAGGTAGCCTAGTGGTTAGAGTGTTGGGCCAGAAACTGAAAGGTTGCTAGATCAAACCCCTGAGCTAACAAGGTAGAAATCTGTTGTTCTGCTCCTGAACAAGGCAATTAACCCACTGTTCCTAGGCTGTCATTGTAAATAAGAATTTGTTCTTAATTGATTTGCCTAGTTAAATAAAGGTAAAATAAATGTTCTTCATCTGGGAAATAAGCTGGATGTGGTTTATGATGTGTAACTGTCAGAGAGGTTTGTTTACTCACAATCAGGGTTGGGCCAGGTCAGTGAAGGGTCATACAGAGAACAAACCTGTAGTAGAGAACTGAGTCGACACCCATCCACTCATCTCTCTCTCTCTTTCTAGCTGCTACTAGTCAGGGGAACGTTGAGGTGATTAAATTAATTTCCTCTTTCTTCCACCTCCCCATTCTCTAAAGGTGATTTATTAACTTGTGTTAACACATCAAAACTAGAAGTAAACTCCCACACACACAGAAATCACCTACCTCGCCACATTCACAGCTGTAGAATATCAGGAAGCTATGGGGTCTTTTGGGGGGTGAAGGTTCGCTGAACTTCAAATTCAGATATTACTCAGTCTAATTACAATTGACAGTTATATCTGGAGTTCGGATGAATATCTGTAGTTATGATTACAGTGTGTGTAAGTGTAAGTTTGTGTATAGATACTAGGCTACAGTAGGCCCACCACTGTAACCGTTGCTTGGATGGTGTTATATCTGAAGTGGGTAAACCATGTAGTTACAATAATCAATCCTGAACAGGATGCCACGGTATGGTTATTGTAATGTTTGAGTGTGTGACGGGTGTAGTGTCACAGTTGTCTCCCTCACTCTGATGACAGGCTGTCAGACGGAGTTATTATTGTGGTACCATGTGCTTGTGTTTCAGTCAGAGTCACACACACACACGCACGCACATGCCCACACAAACACACACGTCTCAATATCACACACAAATACACACACTAACAGTCTGGCATGACAACCACACTAATGGTCGCAGCGCATGACAGGTTCATGACAGGTTCATGACAGGTTCATACAGAGAAAATATAAACATGATGATAATAATGTTAAAGCAGTAAACACCGAGGGGGATGGGTGAATTATATCCTCTATTTGACGGACACAGCAGGGAGTCCAGACTGAGACTACTGAGACACAGTAGTTGTCGTTGTTGTTTTGGTTGGTATTTACCTCTCAGACATTATCTGTCTCATTAGGCCAGGGAAGTTGCTGCTTTAGTCCCAGACAGAGAGATGAGTGTGTGTGTGTGTGTGTGTGTGTGTGTGTGTGTGTGTGTGTGTGTGTGTGTGTGTGTGTGTGTGTGTGTGTGTGTGTGTGTGTGTGTGTGTGTGTGTGTGTGTGTGTGTGTGTGTGTGTGTGTGTGTGTGTGTGTGTGTGTGTGTGTGTGTGTGTGTGCGTATGTGTGTGTGTGTGTGTGTGTGTGTGTGTGTGTGCGTCTGTCTGATGGACTAAAATATGTCTTTGTACTCTGTTTTTACTGTCCTTCTAAGAAACGGACTAAACAAACACACACACACCTCCCTCGTCTTATACAGTGATGGAAAGCCATTATGTATGAAAAATATGGCTAGGTTTGTAGAAGGACCATTAAAAATAGGGGAACACTGAGGTGCTGGTATTAAGCCGGTAGTAACCACTACGTAACCACTACAGAATGTCCGTCCAGAACAATGAGGGGTCAGAATGTCCAGGTAAGGGGGTTTTATTGACAGGAAGGAGCCACACACACACACACACACACACACACACACACACACACACACACACACACACACACACACACACACACACACACACACACACACACACACACACACACACACACACACAGCTGACACCCCTCTGACATCAATGAATAACTGTAGATAGTGGTTCTACAACGGTAGAAATAGACATATTATAATATACATAATATGTCAAATACCTCAACTAACTGGCTGGAGGCGGAACTTACAACGAGCAATCATAACCGCCATAGATAAAAGACAGTACTGTGCAGCCGTTTTCATCGACCTGGCCAAGGCTTTCGACTCTGTCAATCACCGCATTCTTATCGGCAGACTCAATAGCCTTGGTTTCTCAAATGACTGCCTCGCCTGGTTCACCAACTACTTCTCAGATAGAGTTCAGTGTGTCAAATCAGAGGGCCAATGATATCGCGCTTGCTGCTGGTGATTCTCTGCTCCACCTCTACGCAGACGACACCATTCTGTATACATCTGGCCCTTCCTTGGACACTGTGTTAGCAAACCTCCAAACGAGCTTCAATGCCATACAACACTCCTTCCGTGGCCTCCAACTGCTCTTAAATACAAGTAAAACTAAATGCATGCTTTTCAACCGATTGCTGCCCGCCCGCCCGTCTAGCATCACTACTCTGGACGGTTCTGACCTAGAATATGTGGACAACTACAAATACCTAGGTGTCTGGTTAGACTGTAAACTCTCCTTCCAGACTCACATTAAGCATCTCCAATCCAAAATTAAAACTAGAATCGGCTTCCTATTTTGCAACAAAGCATCCTTCACTCATACTGCCAAACATACCCTCGTAAAACTGACCATCCTACCGATCCTCGACTTCGGCGATGTCATTTACAAAATAGCCTCCAACACTCTACTCAGCAAATTGGATGTAGTCTATCACAGTGCCATCCGTTTTGTCACCAAAGCCCCATATACTATCCACCACTGCGACCTGTATGCTCTCGTTGCCTGGCCCGCAATTCATATTTGTCGCCAAACCCACTGGCTCCAGGTCATCTATAAGTCTTTGCTAGGTAAAGCCCCGCCTTATCTCAGCTCACTGGTCACCATAGCAACACCCACCCGTAGCACGCGCTCCAGCAGGTATATTTCACTGGTCATCCCCAAAGCCAACACCTCTTTTGGCCACCTTTCCTTCCAGTTCTCTGCTGCCAATGACTGGAACAAATTGCAAAAATCACTGAAGCTGGAGACTTAAATCTCCCTCACTAGCTTTAAGCATCAGCTGTCAGAGCAGCTTACTGATCATTGTACCTGTACACAGCCCATCTGTAAATAGCACACCCAACTACCTCATCCCCATATTGTTATTTCTTTTTTTGCTCTTTTTCACCTCAGTATCTCTACTTTCACATCATCATCTGCACATGCATCACTCCGTTGTTAATGCTAAATTGTAATTATTTCGCCACTATATTCTATTTATTGCCTTACCTCCCTAACCTAACTACATTTGCACACACTGTACATAGATTTTTCTATTGTATTGTATGTATAGATTTTTCTATTTTTGACTGTATGTTTGTTTATTCCATGTGTAACTCTGTGTTGTTGTTTTTGTCGCACTGCTTTGCTTTATCTTGGCCAGGTCGCAGTTGTAAATGAGAACTTTTTCTCAACTGGCCTACCTGGTTAAATAAAGGTGAAATAAATAAAATAATAAAAAATTGGTCAGAAACGTAGGGTGATTGACTGAGGAGCTGTCGTCAGGCATTCTAACTAAAGGCACACACTTGGGGTGCATAGAGATCAAAGGTTGGAACCAAATAATTACATTATTTGAGGAACAGAACCCAAACCGAAAACGAAAGTGATTTGTACTGTTCCGAACAGAACCGTTATTTTAAAAGCATGGGATACGGTTAATACGGTTATTTTATGTACCAGGCATTTTTATCTGGTCCAAGAAAAATCACAACAAAGCGCATATGCAAAGCCCTTAATTTGTCACTCAGAAACTTATTCCAGCATCTGCCTGCCAGCTGGAAATCTTTGCCAGTGGGTGTGCATGTGTGAAGACTACCTGCCCCTCCCCTCTGAAGCATAGGTTACTGTAGCCTGCTGACAACGTTACATAGGTTACTGTATCCTACTGACAACATTACATAGGTTACTGTAGCCTACTGACGACATTACATAGGTTACTGTATTCTACTGACGATGTTACATAGGTTACTGTAGGCTACTGACGATGTTACATAGGTTACTGTAACTTACTGACGATGTTACATAGGTTACTGTAGCCTACTGACAACGTTACATAGGTTACTGTAGCCTACTGACGATGTTACATAGGTTACTGTAACCTACTGACGATGTTACATAGGTTACTGTAACCTACTGACGATGTTACATGGGTTACTGTAGCCTACTGACGATGTTACATAGGTTACTGTAACCTACTGACGACATTAGACGCGTAATTCAGAAATTTGGGAGAGATGTTTAATTATAGAAGAATGGATTTACTATTTCAATGCTAGTTAGGGATACTTTAGTTATTAGGCACACCCACTGGCAAAGATTTCCAGCTGGCAGGCAGAAGCTGGAATAAGTTTCTCAATCGCACTCCACACTGCCCTTTCCCACCTGGACAAAAAGAACACCTATGTGAGAATGCTATTCATTGACTACAGCTCAGCGTTCAACACCATAGTGCCCACAAAGCTCATCACTAAGCTAAGGACCCTGGGACTAAACACCTCCCTCTGCAACTGGATCCTGGATTTCCTGATGGGCCGCCCCCAGGTGGTAAGGGTAGGCAACAACATATCTGCCACGCTGATCCTCAACCCTGGGGCCCCTCAGGGATGCATGCTTAGTCCCCTCCTGTACTCCCTGTTCACCCACGACTGCGTGGCCAAACACGACTTCAACACTATCATTAAGTTTACTGATTACCGACAACAATGAGACAGCCTATAGGAGGCCAGAGACCGCCTATAGGAGGTCAGAGACCTGGCAGTGTGGTGCCAGGACAACAACCTCTCCCTCAATGTGAGCAAGACAAAAGGAGCTGATTGTGGACTACAGGAAAAGGCGGGCCGAACAGGCTCCCATTAACATCGATGGGGCTGTAGTAGAGCGGGCTGAGAGTTTCAAGTTCCTTGGTGTCCACATCACCAACAAACTATTATGGTCCAAACACACCAAGACAGTCGTGAAGAGGGTACAACAACACCTTTTCCCCTTCAGGAGACTGAAAAGACTTGGCGTGGGTCCCCAGATCCTCTTTCTACAGCTGCACCCTCGAGAGCATCCTGACCGGTTGCATCACCGTCTGGTATGGCAACTGCTTGGCATCTGACCGTAAGGCGCTGCAGAGGGTAGTGCGTATGGCCCAGCACATCACTGGGGCCAAGCTTCCTGCCATCCAGGACCTATAAACTAGGTGCTGTCAGAGGAAAGGCCAAAAAATAGTCAAAGACTCCAGTCACCCAAGTCATAGACTGTTTTTACACTGCTGCTACTCGCTGTTTATTATCTATGCAGTCACTTTACCCCTACCTACATGTACAAATTACCTCGACTAACCTGTTCCCCCGCACATTGACTTGGTACCTGTACCCCCGTATATAGCTGTCACGACTCCTACCGTAGGTAGCTCCCCCTCCTGTTCGGGTGGCGCTCGGCGGTCGTCGTCGCCGGCCTACTAGCTGCCACTGATTTCCTATTCCCCCTTTTTGTTGATTGTGTGCACCTGTTTTTGGTTTGGGCTGATTAGCTGGGCTATTTTAGCCAGGAGGCCCGCCTGCTCTGTGTGCGGGATTGTTTGGTACTGTATGGCTTGTGTATGCACGCTCATTTGTATTTTTGAAGTGCGAGTGCGTATGTTGCGCCGACCTGTTTTTGTCCCATGTGCTTGGGCACATTTGTTTTGGTGTGCGCTCTAGTTCGCTGTTGGGGCGGCTTGTGTTTTGCCGTTGTGTGTTGAATAAATAACACTACCCTGCATTCTCTGCCTCCTGCTCCTGACTCTGCACCCACTATGCCCTAGCGTTACTATAGCCTTGTTATTGTTATTTTATTGTGTTCATTTTTATATTTTTTTACTTTAGTTTATTTGGTAAATATTTTCTTAACTCTTTGTTTATTTGGTAAATATTTTCTTAACTCTTTCGTGAACCGCATTGTTGGTTAAGGGCTTGTAAGTAAGCATTTCACGGTAAGGTCTACAACTGTTGTATTTGGCGCATGTGACAAATAATGTTTTGATTGGATTTATTAACCTAAAAAGGTAAAACGTGTTTTAATTCTAGTGCTACTCTGCACACACAAGCTTGGTATCTAGCTAGCTAGCTATCCAGCTAGCGTTTGCTCTGGTCCAACGTTAAACCAACTAGGAAGTTCAAAGACATTCAAAGTTCTTCCAAAGAAGCCGCACCTCCGTAGATATAATTCTGTGGGTCTAATTCAGATAATGCATGTCATAACAAGATTCCCAGCGCAGTAAGGCAAGCTTCCTCCATCCTCTCTCCTCACCCTCAAAATGTCACTTGCATCTCGCACCCTACACTGTGACTGGCAGCACAGTGTGTGTGTTTGTCTTTCATTATGATTACACTATGCTGTTACGGAAAAATACAATTTGCTCGTAACGACTTTCCTATACAAATTAGATTGCTTACCCGCTCCACAACAAGCAGCTCTATCTGAACTGGTTGGTGAAGTAATTTAATTTTTATTTATTTTTATTTTATTTATTTATTTTATTTTACCGTTATTTTACCAGGTAAGTTGACTGAGAACACATTCTCATTTACAGCAACGACCTGGGGAATAGTTTCAGGGGAGAGGAGGGGGATGAATGAGCCAATTGTAAGCTGGGGATGATTAGACAGCCGTGATGGTATGTGTCGAGCTAAATGTACAAAAATATATATATTTCAGAGGTGTAAAAATAAACAGAAAGGAACAATATGAACCGGTACTTTATTTGGTTAGAACCGTTGAGGAACTTTATTGGGGTCATTCACCGAGGCAGGAGTGTAGACAAGATGGGAAACCGGTCAAACAGAAGTCCTGTCTCTTTGTGCGTCTGGCCGCCCCGTCACAAAGGTGCTTGAGGTCACCAGACCAGGGTGTGTGGTGTCCCCCACAGAGATGTCAGGAGGGTTCCCGACTGAGACGTCAGGAGGGTCCCCCACAGGGACGTCGGGAGGGTCCCACACAGAGACGTCAGGAGGGTTCCCGACTTAGACGTCAGGAGTGTCCCCCACAGAGCTGCCAGGAGGGTCCCCCACAGAGATGTCAGGAGGGTCTCCCACAGAGACGTCAGGAGGGTTCCCGACTGAGACATCAGGAGGGTCCCACACAGAGACGTCAGGAGGGTCCCACAAGGCTGGAGCTAGATGGACACAGTTAGTAAGGGGCTGGCAAGAACCCAAAAGCTGTGACAGGTAGATCCCACCATGCAGGGGCTGACAGGGCCTGGACAGCAAAGGGTGCTCCTAGGGAGGAAGCAGCAGGCTGGACGTCACAGGTAGGAGGGAGACGTCTTTGGACAGCAGCAGGCTGGATGTCACAGGTCGGAGGGAGACGTCTTTGGACAGCAGTAGGCTGGATGTAGAAGGTTGGACTAGGCAGATTACACCAGAAAGGGACCGGAGAGGTCTGAGTGGCAGGGCTGGACCTGTCGCCTACAGCAGCTGCAGGAAGGGCTCCCGCATTATGGACCAACTGACATTCAGAGGTGTCGGCAGGAGTAGGAGTAGGGTGCTCTCTCAGGGTGAGTTCAGGCAGCTCATCTGTCCCTGGAGAAGGCTGTAGGTCTTCCACAAGCAGGGAGGTGAGGATAGATCTTGAATCCAGAACAGGGATCGGCAGAACCTCTGTCACTGGAGACGCCGATGGCACCACTGTGCACCAGTTGAGACTCCATGGCAGCAGCTGGTTGAAGCACAGCAGTTGGAGTGTATAGCTAAAGCTACATAGCAGGAGCGGCTGTAGTAGGCGCAACTTCTAACTTGAGCTCCATGGTCGGAGCAGGCTAGATCGGCACGGCTGGGGCTGGAGCACAGTGGTGGAGTGCTCCCCCAGGGTGAGTTCTGGTAGCTCCTCTGGCTCTGGAGAAAGCTGTAGCACCGCTGGGAGGGACTTCACAGCAGGCGTCGGATCTGAGACCAGGGCTGATGGTGAAGCTGATGTGGAAGGGCGTAACGTCTCGAGCATCTTCTGTCTGGGGTTGCGGAGCTGGTTGCGCTGGCACCACAGAACCTCATTCTGGTTTAGTATCTGTTGCATGACGATCTCTGAGATGATGTTGTCAACTGCTTGGGCAGCTTGGTGGCACAGGTCCCTGTTCTCCCCCTGTAAGACATCTTTCCGATGTAAGAGGAGAGAACTGTTGAAGGACTGACTGAGACGCTCAGTGTCCAGGTAAGTACTGGTGATGGTGGACTATAGGAACCTTCAATCTTCCTGACTGCTTCAATGAGCTCATCAATCTCGTCCTCTCTGGTTGTCACTGGCGGTCCACGCTGATCCCGGTGATCCCTGGTCAAGGGTCGATGCTGATCCTGAGGATCTATGGTCGGGGTTTGACGCGGATCTTGCCGATCTCTGGTCAAGGTTGGCCTGAGGTGGGAACCCGGTGAATTAGCAACCGATGAGAAGGCTGAGGCTCTGTCCTCTATTCTGCTTCAATGAGCTCATTCATTTCATCATGCTGGCTGTGTAAACGCAGTGAGTCCTCTCAGGTTGTCACTGGTGGTCCACGCTCAGGTAGATGCTGATCCTGGTGATCTCTGGTCGAGGTTCGATGCTGATTTTGGCAATCTCTGGTCGAGTTTAGCCTGAGGTGGGAACCAGGTGAATTAGCAACCGATGAAAAGGCTGAGGCTCTTTCCTCTATTCTGCAGGTCAGCCTGGGTGGTGACTTGGATTGGTGATGAGTTGTTGAAAAGGAAAAAGGACACGTTGACTGCAATATGTCACATCTCAAATGCTCAAGAGAACCCTCTAGCTGCTCTCCCTCGTAGCAGTGGTATGTGGAGTCGTAGCCATTGCAGTAATTATCGAGATATTGTGGCAGGTGAGCTGATCGGCATAGATGGACCTGTTAACTGGCATCATTGGGCTGTAACAGTTACTGGATCTGGCTCCAAGGACCATGAAAAATATTGCTAGGTTTGTAGATTCGAAGGACCATTAAAATGAAGGGAAAACTTAGATGCTGGTATTAGGCCGGTAGTCAGTCCCGAAAAATGAGGAGTCAGAATGTCCAGGTAAAGGGGTTTAATTAACAGGAAGAATCCACACACACACACACACACACACACACACACACACACACACACACACACACACACACACACACACACACACACACACACACACACACAAAGCTGACACCACTCTGACATCAATGAATATCTGTAGATTGTGGTTCTACAATGGTAGAGAAGAAATTACATATTGTAATACATAATAATATTTAAAAGGGGTATCTTGACTTAACTGAATGATAATGCAGCAAGCAAGCCTAACACAAGGGAGAGGGAGAGGAGAGTTAGGGAGAGGAAATCACACTTCACCACCACCACATGGAAGGTAATTACTTGTGTGTGCAGATATGATGAAGATGTATGTCTGTCCAATGCAAATTCACAACTCTTGTTGTTTCAAAATTAAAAGTTGCTTGCTGCTATGGATCAATGTCACGTCCTGACCATAGAGAGCTCTTGTTTTCTATGGTAGAGTAGGTCAGGGCGTGACTGGGGGGGTTTATTCTAGTTTTATTTTTCTCTTGTTTGGTTCTGTCAGGCGGCTCAAGGAAGCAGGAGGGGTGAAGTCAAGCGCAGGAGACACAAGTCCGTGAACACACGTTTAATAGGTATCAACTCTTGTCCAAAAACTAGGTAGGGCAGGGTGACAATACAAAAAGCCCAAAATACCAGCCCGCACACAATGTAGGGACGCAGCCCACAATATACTCTGCAAAACCCACAGGCAGAGGGAAACGCCTGTTCCCCAGACTAATCGTCCTTACGTAAAATAATCACACACAAAAAACAAACCTACATAGCAAGACTAAATACCCCCCCACTAATGAACTAATACAAAAACCTAGACCTAACCAACAGAAAATGAAACAGAGGATCGGTGGCAGCTAGTAGGCCGGCGACGACGACCGCCGAGCGCCGCCCGGGCGAGGAGGGGCGCCACCTTCCGTCGATGTCGTGACAGGTTCTAGTTTCTGTTTTTCTATGTTGGGGTTTTTGGATGATCCCCAATTAGAGGCAGCTGGTCATCGTTGTCTCTAATTGGGGATCATATTTAAGTAGTTGTTTTTCCCCCCTTTGTTTGTGGGAGATTATTTTGAGTCAGTGCATGTTGCACCTCTGTCGTGCCGGTTTGTTGTTTTTGTTTATTGTTTATTGTATGTCTTGCATAGTTTCACATTATAATAAAATATGTGGAACGATATTCACACTGCGCCTTGGTCTGTTCCTACACACAATCGTGACAGAATCTCCCACCACCAGAGGACCAAGCAGCATGGTAAAGAGGAATGGACCTGGGAGGAAATCTTCGATGGGAAAGGACCCTGGAGGCAGGAAGGGGAGTATCGCCGTCCGAAGGAGGAGATAGAGGCAGCGAGAGCAGAACAGCGATGCTACGAGGAATTAGCACGTCAACAACGGAAGCCCGAGAGGCAGCTCCCCAAAAAATGTTGGGGGGGCACACGGAGTGGTCGGCGGAGCCGAGGGATGAACCAGAGCCAGTCAGGGAGTTAAGTGAGGAACTCGACGAAAGATTCCGGAGAGAGGTGTTGGCGTTGAGAGCGCTGCAGAGTGGGCGTGCTTACCCTGAGGAGCGTGTGACCAGTCAGGCACCGTGTTATGCAGTGATGCGCACTGTATCTAAGCATTCATAGCCTGGTGCGCACTGTGCCTGCGCCCCGCATTTGCCGGGCTAAAGTGAGCATTCAGCCAGGACGGGTTGTGCCGGCTCAGCGCTCCTGGTCTCCAGTACGCCTTCTCGGCCCAGGCTATCCTGTGCCAGCTCTACGCATTTGCCGGGCTAAAGTGAGCGTTCAGCCAGGACGGGTTGTGCCAGCTTTACGCTCCAGACCTCCAGTGCGCCTCCACAGCCCAGTACGTCCTACTGAGACGGTCCGCGGCCCGGTGCCTCCTGAGACGGTCCGCGGCCCGGAGCCTCCTGAGACGGTCCGCGGCCCGGAGCCTCCTGAGACGGCCCGCGGCCCGGAGCCTCCTGAGACGGCCCGCGGCCCGGAGCCTCCTGAGACGGTCCGCGGCCCGGAGCCTCCTGAGACGGTCCGCGGCCCGGCGCCTCCTGAGACGGTCCGCGGCCCGGCGCCTCCTGAGACGGTCCGCGGCCCGGCGCCTCCTGAGACGGTCCGCGGCCCGGAGCCTCCTGAGACGGTCCGCGGCCCGGCGCCTCCTGAGACGGTCCGCGGCCCGGAGCCTCCTGAGACGGTCCGCGGTCCGGAGTCTCCAGCGACGATCTGCTGTTCGGAGCCTCCACCGATGCTGGCGGGTTTGCAGGATGAGAGGGTTCTTCGTCCTGCACCAGAGCCACCTCCTATGCTGGCGGATCCGTGGGATGAGAAGGTTCTTCGTCCTGCACCAGAACCGCCACCAACACTAGACACCCCCCCAACCCTCTCTTTTGGTTTTCAGGTTTGCGGCCGGAGTCCGCACCTTAGGGGGGGGGGGGGTACTGTCACGTCCTGACCATAGAGAGCTCTTATTTTCTATGGTAGAGTAGGTCAGGGCGTGACTGGGGGGGTTTATTGAGTTTTATTTTTCTATGTTGTTTGGTTCTAGTTTCTGTTTTTCTATGTTGGAGTTTTTGGATGATCCCCAATTAGAGGCAGCTGGTCATCGTTGTCTCTAATTGGGGATCATATTTAAGTAGTTGTTTTTCCCACCTTTGTTTGTGGGAGATAATTTTGAGTTAGTGCATGTTGCACCTCTGTCGTCACGGTTTGTTGTTTTTGTTTATTGTATGTCTTGCATAGTTTCACATTATAATAAAATATGTGGAACGATATTCACACTGCGCCTTGGTCCGTTCCAACACACAATCGTGACAATCAAGGTAATTCATGACTTGTCTGGGGTATTTATTTTATAACCCAAAATGAATTAATGAATTTAAACCAAAATGTATTTGAATACTGTATTGGAGAAGTGTAGCATCTGAATCCATCTATCCACCTTGCTCCAAGTGTGTCTTAAAGATATGTAAATCTAAAGCATATAAAGGTTATGCAGTTATGACATATCTATTAATAATTTGAGCCTTGTCCCAGTGAATCAGCCAACTAATCAATAAAGTTGCCTTGTATAACAACATTTAAAGGTAGTTATCGTCTTTGAACGGGGTACTCTAACCCCTGCCAAGAGATCTCTTGGACCTCTCTTTTCAACATGAGTACAACATGAGATACTTTATTTCTACCCTGCTATTCAAAATAATCAGCAAGTGCTGACCCAGTGTAAGGCTCTGGGTGTAGTGGGTGTGAAGTCAGGCACAGGAAGCAGAGATTACAGGGTAGTGCTTTATTTGCACACACGGCGAACATAAGCCACCCCACAAAAATACAGGGCGCACACAAAACAAATGTCACAAACACTGGGGACTGAAACAGTCTGGAGAAAACCCACGACCAAAAACACGTCAGACACAAGCGTGCACAGTAGTGTCGTGTCTTTGGGCACCATTAACTTGAAGACATGTTTATCAAATAACTCCCTGTAATTATTATCACACGATTAAACTGATTAATCGTTTAATTGTAATTAACTAGGAGATCGGGGCACCAAGGAAAATATTCAGATTACAAAGTTATAATTTTCCTAATATAACTTTCCTATATTATAACATTATATATTATATTATAGTATAGGCCGATTATCTTCTGGTTTAAATGGTGTATTTTACCTCGCGTCCAGTCTCATTCCAAACGTCGTAAATTGTTGTATCTGCACGAATCCAGCCTTTACTAAAGTCATCCATACATCAATTGTCTTAAAATCATTTATTTACTAAACTAAGTAATTCACAGAAAGCATACAAACAGTAATTATCGTCATAAAGAATTGGTAGAGTAATGTGCCCTAGTGGGCTAAACAGGCATGGCTGGTGTCTTGTTAAAACAAAGGGTCATAAAGGGCAGCTGAGAAGGCACACAGAGTTCATCAATATTAACCATTGATATGCTAATACTTTGCACGCTCACTCATTCGGGAACAATTGCAATCAATATATATTTACGCTCAGTGTGTCGTCGGGATCATTGTTGGAGAGTTCTGTTCTGTTGGAGAGTTTTGTTCTCGTTCTCTCTCTCTCTCTCGGTTAGAATGGATCTTTCAAAGCGACATTCATTAATGTCGTTATAGAATGGATGTTTCGTCGGTCTTCGTGTTCGATGATATCGAGTACTTAGCTGCAGACTAATAATTAATATCAAAGACTTGTTCTTATTCTTTAGACTATCGATAGTCTAAAAGTTAACCACGTGGTGTAGTTAACTTTCAGTAGAGGAATTGGATGGTCAAACCTATTGGCCAACTCGTCATGGAGTGGAGGCCTGGTCTGATGAAAGTAACCCTGGGTGGATCTTTTATTCGGAATGACAGAAAAAGGCTGTCTCATGACGCCAGGTCTTGTCTGTGTCCCTGGGGGGCGTGCCGATGACTGAGTTAAGCTTTGAACAGAAATACAATTCTATTACATTAACATCAGTACACAGCCTCAACATATTCCAAATAGCTTTAATCTTATTAAATCATTGTATACAACCATTTAGATGCAAGTCCCATAGCTGAGGCTATTATATAAACCTTAGTATGGTAATATGGTACTATTGTCTCCAATGGGTATCACAAAATTGTACCAAGCGGACCAGTTCGTAGCTGGATGCTTCACCGATCTTTTATACCTTCTCCAGAACATAAATGTTGTTCGGTTCCCCAATTCTGTGAGTTGGAAGAATTTCCTTTGTCCCTCTATGAAACCCCTCTCTGTCTCAACTGGGCCATGCGGCAGGACATTCTCCTCTAGAATTTGACCACCCCTTCACACAGGGCCTGGGTGGGGGGAGGTAGGTTGGGGGATGGTGCAAGGGGGAGGGAGTCAACTGTCCTCCCTGTACTCAAAGAGGGCAACGTCATGACAGTAGCAACACACAAACAATCCCGCACACAGAGCAGGCGGGCCTTCTGGCTAAAATAACCCGACTAATCAGCCTAACACAAAACAGGTGAAACCAATAAACAGAAAGGGGAAAAAAGGGAATCAGTGGCAGCTAGTAGGCCGGTGACGACGACCACCGAGCGCCACCTGAGCAGGAAGGGGAGCTACCTTCGGTAGGAGTCGTGACAGTACCTCCCCCCCTGACGCTCGGCTCCCGCAGCGCGCCGACACCGGCCTCGAGGGCGACCGGGAGGGCGAGGCGCAGGGCAATCTGGGTGGAGGCGATGGAAATCCCTCAACAGTGACGGGTCCAAGATGTCCCCCACCGGTACCCAGCACCTCTCCTCCGGGCCGTACCCCTCCCAGTCCACAAGGTACTGCAGGCCCCTCACCCGGCATCTCGAGTCCAGAATGGCCCATATAGTGTACGCTGGGGACCCCCCGATGTCCAGAGGGTGTGGAGGGACCTCCGGCACCCCACCTTCTTGCAGGGGACCAGCTACCACCGGCCTGAGGAGAGACACATGAAACGAGTGGTTAATACGGTAATAGGAAGGGAGTTGTAATCTATAACACACCTCGTTTATCCTCCTTAGGACTTTGAAGGGCCCCACACACTGTGGCCCCAGCTTCCGGCAGGGCAAGCGGAGGGGTAGGTTTCGGGTCGAGAGCCAGACCCTGTCCCCCGGTACGAACACGGGGGCCTCACTGCGGTGGCGGTCAGCACTCCTCTTCTGCCATCCGCCGGCTTGCTTGAGGGATTCCTGGACGGCTCTCCAGGTCTCCTTGGAGCGCTGCACCCACTCCTCCACCGCAGGAGCCTCGGTCTGACTCTGGTGCCATGGTGCCAGGACCGGCTGGTAGCCCAAGACACACTGAAATGGTGATAGATTCGTAGAGGAGTGACGGAGTGTGTTCTGGGCCAACTCCACCCATGGAATGTACCTAGACCACTTCCCTGGCCGGTCCTGGCAATACGACCGCAGAAACCTACCCACCTCCTGGTTCACTCTCTCCGCCTGCCCATTACTCTCGGGGTGATAACCGGAGGTCAAGCTGACCGAGACCCCCAGACACTCCATAAACGCCCTCCATACCCTGGACGTGAACTGGGGACCTCGATCAGAGACGATGTCCTCCGGCACCCCGTAGTGCCAGAAGACGTGGGTAAATAGCGCCTCAGCAGTCTGTAGGGCCGTAGGGAGACCGGGCAACGGGAGGAGATGGCAGGACTTAGAAAACCGATCCACAACAACCAGGACAGTAGTGTTCCCCTGAGACGGGGGGAGATTGGTCAGGAAGTCCACTGACAGGTGAGACCATGGCCGTTGTGGAACGGGGAGGGGCTGTAGCTTCCCTCTAGGAAGGTGCCTAGGAGCCTTACTCTGGGCGCATACCGAACAGGAAGAGACGGAGAACCTAACGTCCCTAGCCAAGGTGGGCCACCAGTACTTCCCCCTGAGACCCCACACTGTCCTCGCCACACCAGGATGACCCAAAGAGGGTAGTGTGTGAGCCCACCGAATCAATTGATCACGAACACCAAGCGGCACGTACTTGCGACCCATGGGACTCTGTGGAGGCGCAGGTTCCACCCGTAACGCCCGCTCGATGTCCGAGTCCACCTCCCATACCACAGAATGATGGCAGTAGGATCGATGGGCCGGTCCTCCGTGTCATAGAGACAGGACAGCGCGTCGGCCTTCGTGTTCAGGGAGCCTGGTCTATAAGAAATGGTGAACCTGAATCGGGTGAAGAACATGGCCCACCTTGCCTGACGCGGATTCAGTCTCGTAGCTGCCCGGATATACTCCAGATTCTGGTGGTCGGTCCAGATGAGAAAAGGGTGCCTAGCCCCCTCAAGTCAGTGTCTCCACACCTTCAGGGCCTTTACCACCGCTAACAACTCCCGGTCCCCCACATCATAGTTACGCTCCGCCAGACCGAGCTTCTTCGAAAAGAAAGCGCAGGGGCGGAGTTTCAGTGGCGTACCCGAGCACTGTGATAGCACGGCACCCACCCCAGCCTCGGACGCGTCCACCTCCACTATGAATGCTAGAGAGGGGTCCGGGTGCGCCAACACGGGTGCATCGGTGAACAGCGCCTTCAACCTATTGAAGGCGCTGTCAGCCTCTGTCGACCACCCAAACGCACCAGCCCCTCCTTCAGCAGTGAGGTAATGGGGGCCGCTACCTGGCCAAAACCCCAGATAAACCTCTGGTAGTAATTGGCAAACCCTAAGAACCGCTGCACTTCCTTCACCGTGGTTGGAGTCGGCCAATTACGCACGGCCTTAACGCGCTCACACTCCATCACCACCCCCGAGGTGGAAATGCGATAACCCAGGAAGGAGACGGCTCGTTTGGAGAACACACACTTCTCAGCCTTGACGTATAGGTCATGCTCCAGCAGTCTACCAAGCACCTTGCGCACCAGAGACACATGCGCGGCGCGGGTGGCGGAATATATCAGAATATCATCGATATAGACAACCACGCCCTGCCCATGCAGGTCCCTGAGAATCTCGTCTACAAAGGATTGAAAGATGGCTGGAGCATTCTTTAACCTCTCTAGGGCAGGTGGCACCAAATCATCCCACCTACGTAACAGCCAGTTGAATCCTGTGGCGCGATATTCAAATACCTTAGAAATGCTATTACTTCAATTTCTCAAACATATGACTATGCTACAGCATTTTAAAGACAAGACTCTCGTTAATCTAACCACACTGTCCGATTTCAAAAAGGCTTTACAACGAAAGCAAAACATTAGATTATGTCAGCAGAGTGCCCAGCCAGAAATAATCAGACACCCATTTTTCAAGCTAGCATATAATGTCACAAAAACCCAGAAGACAGCTAAATGCAGCACTAACCTTTGATGATCTTCATCAGATGACACACCTAGGATATTATGTTATACAATACCTGCATGTTTTGTTCAATCAAGTTCATATTTATATCAAAAACCAGCTTTTTACATTAGCATGTGACGTTCAGAACTAGCATACCCCCCGCAAACTTCCGGCGAATTTACTAACAATTTACTAAATTACTCACGATAAACGTTCACAAAAAGCATAACAATTATTTTAAGAATTATAGATACAGAACTCCTCTATGCACTCGATATGTCAGATTTTAAAATAGCTTTTCGGTGAAAGCACATTTTGCAATATTCTAAGTAGATAGCCCGGCATCACAGGGCTAGCTATTTAGACACCCAGCAAGTTTAGCCTTCACCAAACTCCGATTTACTATTAGAAAAGTTTGATTACCTTTCCTGTTCTTCGTCAGAATGCACTCCCAGGACTTCTACTTCAATAACAAATGTTGGTTTGGTCCAAAATAATCCATAGTTATGTTCCAACAGCGGCGTTTTGATCGTGCGTTCAAGACACTATCCACATGGTAAATAAGGGTCATGCGCACGGCGCATTTCGTGACAAAAGATTTCTAAATATTTCATTACCGTACTTCGAAGCATGTCAACCGCTGTTTAAAATAAATTTTTATGCAATTTTTCTCATAAAAAAGCGATAATATTCCGACCGGGAATCTGCAATTAGGTAAACAGACGAAAGAAAATAAAGCGTGGTGTCGACTCGGGCACGCGCCTAAGCCCTTTGTCCTCTGATCGGCCACTTGGCAAAGGCGATAATGTGTTTCAGCCTGGGGCTACCTCGATATCGTTCAGCTTTTTCCCGGGCTCTGAGAGCCTATGGGAGCCGTAGGAAGTGTCACTTTACAGCTAAGATCCTGAGTCTTCAATAAACAGAGGCAAGAACAACAACACCTTGTCAGACAGGCCACTTCCTGCATGAAATCTTCTCAGGTTTTTGCCTGCCATATGAGTTCTGTTATACTCACAGACACCATTCAAACAGTTTTAGAAACTTTAGGGTGTTTTCTATCCAAAGCCAATAATTATATGCATATTCTAGTTACTGGGCAGGAGTAGTAACCAGATTAAATCGGGTACGTTTTTTATCCGGCCGTGTAAATACTGCCCCCTAGCCCTAACAGGTTAACCCATACGGCATGACGAGGTACTCATAATGACTCGATGTGGTACTAAACGCGGTTTTCCACTCGTCTCCACGCACCAGATTATACGCGCTCCTGAGGTCCAGTTTTGTGAAAAACCTTGCTCCGTGAAATGATTCCACCGCCGTAGCGATGAGCGGTAGCAGGTAACTAAACCCCACCGTGATGGCATTTAGGCCTCTATAATCAATGCACGGACGCAGACCTCCCTCCTTTTTTTTCACAAAAAAGAAACTCGAGGAAACGGGTGAAATGGAGGGCCGAATGTACCCCTGTCCCAGAGATTCTGTGACATATGTCTCCATAGCCAACGTCTCCTCCTGTGACAAAAGGGTACACGTGACTCTTGGGAAGCGCAGCGTTTACCTGGAGATTTATCGCACAATCCCCCTGTCGATGAGGTGGTAATTTAGTCGCCCTCTTCTTACAGAAAGCGATAGCCAAATCGGCATATTCAGGGGGAATGCGCACAGTGGAAACCTGGTCTGGACTCTCCACCCACGTGGCACCGATGGAAACTCCCATACACCTCCCTGAACACTCCTCTGACCACCCCTGGAGAACCCCCTGTCTCCACGAAATCCTGGGATTGTGACTAGCCAGCCAGGGAACCCCCAGCACCACCGGAAACGCAGGCGAATCGATAAGGAAGAGACTAATTTGTTCCGTCTGATTCCCCTGCGTTACCATGTCCAGTGGAACCGTGGCCTCCCTGACCAACCCTGACCTTAATGGCCGGCTATCTAAGGAGTGCACGGGGAAGGGGGATCTATCGGCACTAGTGGAATTCCCAGCTTGATGGCGAGTCCGCAATCCATAAAGTTCCCAGCTGCGCCTGAATCGACTAGCGCCTTATGCTGGAAAGAGGGAGAAAAGTCACGAAAACAAATAAATACCAACATGTGACCAACAGGGGGTTCTGGGTGAGTTTGGTGCTGACTCACCTGGGGTGACCGAGAAGTGTTGTGCCTGCCCTCTCGACTCCCAAACTGGCTCCTCCAGCACCGGTCGGCCGTGTGTCCTCTCCGACCACAGCTGGTGCAGGAGGAGCCTCCTCCTCTGGTTCCCCTCGGCACGGTTCCCCCTAACTCCATAGGAATGGGGGCGGGAGTGCTAGGAGGTGGAACAGACAGGACCCTTTCCGAACGCCCGCGGGCAGCCAGCAGATTGTCCAGCCGGAGAGACATGTCTATCAGTTCGTCGAGGGAGAGAGCGGTGTCCCGACACGCTAGCTCCCTGCGGACGTCCTACCGGAGACTACACCGGTAATGGTCTATCAGGGCCCTATCGTTCCACCCAGCACCAGCGGCCAAGATCCGGAACTCCAACGCGAAGTCCTGCGCGCTCCTCGTCTCCTGCCTAAGATGGAATAGTCGCTGAACTCTGGATAATAATCCCTCGCCGAGTCCGGGCCATTCCAGACCGCGTTGGCCCACTCCAGAGCTCGACCCGTCAGGCAGGAGACGAGGACACTCACACTCTCCTCCCCCAAGGGAGTAGGTCTCACGGTAGCCAGGTACAGCTCAAGCTGGAGCAGAAACCCCTGGCATCCAGCCTCCGCTCCATCGTACTCCCTCGGGAGCGCAAGACGAAGCGCACCGGAGCCGGACGCAGGGGGAGGAGGAGGTGGACTCGTCGGAGGAACCGGAGGTGGAGAGAGGAGACCACTCCTCTCCCATCGGTCCATTCTTTCCATCATCTGATCCATCGCCGATCCTATCCGATGGAGAACGGTGGTATGATGGAGGACGCGTTCCTCCTTCGAGGGAAGGGGGGTGGCAGCTGCTCCTGCTGACTCCATTCATGAGGTGCGGGATTCTGTAAGGCGGGTGCGAAGTCGTGCGAAGGAAGCAGAGAGTACAGGGTAGTGCTTTATTTGCACAAACGGCGAACATAAGCCACTCCACGAAAATACAGGGCGCACACAAAACAAATGCCACAAATACTGGGGACTGAAACAGTCCGGAGAAAACCCACGACCGAAAACACGTCAGACACAAGCGTGCACAGTAGCAACACACAAACAATCCCGCACACAGAGCAGGCGGGCCTACTGGCTACAATAACCCGACTAATCAGCCCAACACAAAACAGGTGAAACCAATAAACAGAAAGGGGAAAAAAGGGAATCAGTGGCAGCTAGTAGGCCGGTGACGACGACCACCGAGCGCCACCCGAGCAGGAAGGGGAGCTACCTTCGGTAGGAGTCGTGACACCCAGGTCATTTCCCCCCACATGTTTTTTTCTTTTAAACATTGCACACTGCAATCATATGATTTTCAAACTTCTTACTACTGGGTCAGTAGGTGCCCTTATGTCTGATTGATATTGTCTGATTTGTTATGATTGTTCTCTATTATATCAACTGAGTGCTTGTGTATGGGGTGAATATTTGAAGCATTGCAATGATAAAGGCTTTCGTTCTATTTCAACCAAAATCAACAAATAAGAACACACAGACCAACAAGAGGCACAAGTATTTCTCATTGACAGCTTAATTAAAACATTTCACAAAAGGGAATTTTTAAACAATGGTATCTGGCAGACGCTTTCATTCACCTCCAGGAATTCTTTATTGTCATTTAGCAGATGCTCTTATCCAGAGTGACTTACAGGAGCAATTGGGGTTAAGTGCCTTGCTCAAGGGCACAGACAGATTTTTCGCCTAGTCGACTCAGGAATTCGAAGCAGCGACCTTTCGGTTACTGGCCCAACTCTCTTAACTGCTATGCTACCTGCCGCCCACATGGTTTTTCAGTGGCACTTAACTACTTTATTTGGAACTAGAACTACTGTACAAATAGTCCTCGTTGTGTCAAAATAAGTACGCCAAGCATATCTCCACCCAACCGCACAGAGACAAGACAAAGAACCCCTTACAGAAGTGGAAAATTGTACATCCTGATGTAAACTATAGGCTGATCTGCTCCTACTTCTATGTATTATTTTGTATATGTTATCTGTAAATAGTTCACTAAAGTGTTCTGCATCGTACTGGCCGTCTACTTTTCTTTCTTGTTCTACACAACTATCACTAAGACCTCCAGTGGTGTCAGGTTACATACAGACTGCAGCTGCTGGTCCACTGTCCATAAGTTCACCTCAGTTTATAAGAGAATTAACATTGCAGTCCTGAGGGACTGGTGGAGGAGGCACTCCACTTTACAAGACTACAGGATATGATTACAGATTTGTCTGAGAATTATAAAGCAATAATATCATAATAGAGTGGAAAATTCCACAGCTAATCTTTCCATACGTAGTAACTGATTATGAGAAGATATTAAACACAATGGAACAGTTAGCACCTCAGAACAGCCCCCCACTAACCTGCCAGCTTCTAAGAAATACAAACAAAATGTTAAAATTCAATAGCTGTTTATGCATTATAACGTCAGTCTGTTCGACTGGGTGGCAAATGGGTCGAATCAAGCGCTGAGCAATGTCTGTTGTCCCCTCCCGAAAATGGACAGTTTGATGAGCTAAGCTGGTGATCCCTCTTCTCCGTGTCTGGGGGCACGGTGTCCATCAACAGGGAACGGATATCATCAGCTCTTTGAAGGAGTAGGATGAGGTCAGACTGAGAGTAACAGGGTGATAATGGGTTTCTCTAGACATGTGTATCAAAATATATTGAAAGGGAATTATTGTGAGCCGACTACGTCAGTGTAAGTCAGAAACAGCTGTGCAAGTAGAAAAATATAACACATGTATACATTCACTGTCTACCATTTTGAGTAAAAAACAAGAGAGCTCTCGTTTATGTTGAGAATTATCAGAGAATACTGATGGTAACACTCTTCATTGAAAAGAAAAAGAGAATTTGGCGTTCTCAGCTCAAATGTTTGTAGTCCCCAAAAATGTTTGGGTGCCGTGTTCAAAAGGCATATACTGGAAGAAAGGAAAAACCTGCACTCACTGAAATATTCTTTAAGTTTTAATGTCTTATTTTTTAGCAGTAGATGTCAAAACAATCACATGCATTTTGGCGGCAGCCTTCGTCAGCGTTTGGAGAACAGTAGACATCCGCTCATATTTATAGACGACGTCACATTGTAGTACTGCTTCTCTCATTTTTCACAATCATTATTTACATTCATTATTTACTTATTGTACATTATTTACATACATTTCTTACTGTTTTCCACAAGAGCTTCAAAATATGAATAATAATCAAAAAAAGAATAGTGCATCTGTTGCTCACAGGAAGCAGCCAAACAGGAGTTCTTCATTAAGGCCTCTGTTTGTAAGGCATGGATATAATATGCCTCTCTCTGTAACAGCATTTTTTCCCTCTCAGAAGCGTGATGTGACGTCATCTATAAATATGAGTGGATGTCTACTGTTCTACAAATTCTTCTGAAATGCATCCGTTTGTTTTTACATCTTCTGCTAAAAAAGAATACATTGAAACTTTAAAGTATATTTCAGTGAGTGCAGGTTTTTCCTTTCTTCCAACACTTCATTTGACATCTTCATGCTATCTACTGTTAACATGTGTACTATGGCCAGGTCAAGAGCGGTCTGTCCCTCCTGGTTCTTCATGGTAGGATCAGCGCCGTGTGCTAGCAGTAGAGCACACAGCGGAGTTCCTCCCTTCTGGAGATGGTTGAAGGCCCACTTGTCTGTGGCTTTCACACACGTGTTCAACTTGATCAGGATGGCTGCAATGACCACGTGCTGGTCTATATGCTTCAAGATGTCCATTGTTCCTGTACACAAGAAAGCGAAGGTAACTGAACTAAATGATTATTGTCCTGTAGCACTCATTTCTCTCATCATGATGTGCTTTGAAGCTAATTAAGGATCATATCATCTCCACCTTACCCGACACCCTAGATCAACTACAATTTGCATACCTCCCCAACAGATCCACGGATGACAGAATAACCAACGCACTGCACACTGCCCTCCCATCTGGATAAGAGGAATGCCTATGTAGAAATGCTGTTCATAGACTACAGCTCAGCTCACAGTGGTAAGGCGCCGGATTTCTGACATTCATTCAGGCACCGATAATGTGGACGCCGATTAAGGCAGCCCCCCACACCTCTCTGATTCAGAGTGGTTGTGTTAAATGCAGAAAACACATTTCAGTTGAATGCATTCAGGTATCCCCTTTCACCCTTTCCCATAGTGCCCTCCAAGCTCATCACTAAGCTTGGGGCCCTGGGTCTGAACCCCACCCATGCAACTGGGTCCTGGACTTCCAGTCAGGCCAACCCCAGATGGTGAAGGTAGGCAACAACACCTCTGACACGCTGGTCCTTAACACGGGGGCCCCCACAAGGGTGCGTGCTCAGCCCCTTCCTGTACTCCCTGTTCACCCATGACTACATGTCTCAATCATCAAGTTTTCTGATGACACAATAGTGGTAGGCCTGATAACCAACAACAACGATACAGACTACAGGGAGGAGGTCCTGGCAAACTTCTACAGATGCACCATTGAGGGCATCCTTTCGGGCTGTCTGCAACTGCAGGGCTCTCCAGAGGGTGGTGCGGTCAGCCCAACACATCCCCGGGGGCATACTGCCTTCCCTCCAGGACAGCTACAGCACCCGGTGTAACAGGAAGGAAGGTCAAGAAGATCATCAAGGAACTCAGCCACCCGAGCCACGGCCTGTTCACCCCACTACCATTTGGAAGGCGGAGACAGTACAGGTGCATCAAAGCTGGGACCAAGAGACTGAAAAACACCTTCTTCTATCTCCAGACCATCAGAGTGTTAAATAGCCACCACTAGTCTGCCCAGTACCCTGAACTGTTATGAAGCTGACTCAGTAGCTCTCATCACGAACAAGCATTATTTAATTGCCCTTATAAATAGTTTAGTGCATTCATATTCCCCCAAATATCTAGTAATTAATTTATCCTAAATGTATATTATATACTGTTGTAATTTTCCTCTTTTGCCAGTATCATTGGTATTTACTGTGCGCAAGGCTAATTATGTGTCGAGGAAGGAAATGTTTTGCTGAGCTGCATTGTGACGCATTTCAGTTTCATATGTAAATGCATTCATTTACCATTTTGCAATCTTCCAAGTGGATGCGATGTTCAGGTGCACATGAACACTTGCTAAACTGACGAGAAAGAAGTTTGTTTATTTCCATATTGTAATGTGTTCTGTGTTTGAAGTTTGCGTGCCTCGGAGCTCCATGTCTTGTCGTGCGTAATGGGTGCGCGGCTCCATAACTAATACGTTTTGTTCTGGTATGTGAGCTGTGTTGGGAGGCGATCCATAGACCTGTATACCCCAACCTGATATAGTTGGTGTTGCAGGGTAGACTTGATTGAGGCTTAGGTTTTGATTTAAATTCAAACCTGTATTTTGAGTCTGTTTATTTTGTAAATACCTTTTGTAGATGATGTAAATATTCATTGGATTTCATCAATCACCGGGATCCACATTTTCTCTGTTAACAAACTGGACACTATTTTGCACCTGATCCTGCTGCCTCCTGCTAATTACTGCCCTTAAAGCTAATCCAACATATTTTCCGGACTTTGACATTGCTGGTTTTGATATTTCTTAATTTCGCTGCACCTGCAATAACATCTGCTAAATATGTGTACATGACCAATAAAGTGTGATTTAAGAGGCAGAGGAGAGGAAAAGTGACAGAGGAGAGAAGAGAGGACAGTAGAGCCAAAAGACTGATGACATCCAAGCTGTTGCATATCTAGGCTTTCCATAAGGTCACTTTCATCACAGTGCAGGAGTTTAAACATTGTATGCGCTAAAGGTCACAGCATAAAGTGTCTTCAGAAAGTATTCAGACCCCTTGACTTTTTCCACATTTTATTGTGTTATAAAGTGGGATTAAAAATGATTTAATTGTCATTTTGCGTAAATGATCTACACAAAATACTCTGTAATGTCCAAGTGGAAGAAAAATTCTAACATGTATTAAAAATAAAACACTAATACAGTGCATTCGGAAAGTTTTCAGACCCCTTCCCTTTTTCCACATTTTGTTATGTTACAACCTTATTCTAAAATTGATTAAATAAATACAAATGTTTGCAAATGTATAAAAATCTTAAAACATTAAAATATTTTATTTACATAAGTGTTCAGACCCTTTGCTATGAGACTCGAAATCGAGCTCAGGTGCATCCTGTTTCCATTGATCATCCTTGGAAGTTTCTACAACTTTGAGTCCACCTGTGGTAAATTCAATTGATTGGACATGATTTGGAAAGGAACACACCTGTCTATATGAGGTCCCACAGTTGACAGTGCATGTCAGAGCACAAACAAAGCTATGAGGTTGAAGGAATTGTTCGTAGACCTCCGAGACAGGATTGTGTCGAGGCTGAGATCTGACAAAGGGTACCAAAAAATGTCTGCAGCATTGAAGGTCCCCAAGAACACAGTGGCCTCCATCATTCTTAAATGGAAGACGTTTGGAACTACCAAGACTCTTGCTAGAGCTGGCCACCCGACCAAACTGAGCAATCGGGGGAGAAGGGCCTTGGTCAGGGAGGTGACCAAGAACCAGATGGTCATTCTGACAGATCTCCAGAGTTCCTCTGTGGAGATGGGAAAACCTTTCAGAAGGACAACCATCTCTGCAGTACTCCACCAATCAGGCCTTTATGATAGACGGAAGCCACTCGTCAGTAAAAGGCACATGACAGCCCGCTTGGAGTTTGCCAAAAGCCACCAAAAGGACTCTCAGACCATGAGAAACAAGATCCTCTGGTCTGAGCATCACATCTGGAGGAAACCTGGCACCATCTCTACAAGGAAGCATGATGGTGGCAGCATCATGCTGTGGGGATTTTTTTCAGTGACAGGGACTGGGAGACTAGTCAGGATCGAGGGAAAGATGAACGGAGCAAAGTACAGAGAGATCCTTGATGAAAACCTGCTCCACAGCACTCAGGAGCTCAGACTGGGGCAAAGGTTAACCTTCCAACAGGACAACAACCCTAAGCACACAGCCAAGACAACACAGGAGTGGCTTCGGGACAAGTCTCTGAACATCCTTGAGTGGCCCTCTGGAGAGACCTGAAAACAGCTGTGCAGCGATGCTCCCCATCCAACCTGACAGAGCTTGAGAGGATCTGCAGAGAAAATGGGAGAAACTCTCCGAATACAGTTGTGCCAAACTTGTAGTGTCATACCCCAGACAACTCGAAGCTGCAATCGCTGCCAATGGTGCTTCAACAAAGTACTGAGTAAAGGGTCTGTATACTTATGTAAATGTGATATTTCATTTATGTATTTTTATCTTCTAAAAAACAGTTTTTGCTTTGTCATTATGGGGTATTGTGTGTAGATTGATGAGGGGGAAAAAATATTGAATCCATTTTAAAATAAGGCTGTAACGTAACAAAAAAATCAATGGGTCTGAATACTTTCCGAATGCAATGTATACATATTTTATTTGTTAGACCAGAATGATTTTAGTAAGTTATGTCCATCTACTCATCTCTTAAAATGTGTTGACTTGCCTCTCATTATAGCCAGCTAGCTGACTAACGTATCTAACCTAGCTCACTAGCTACATATACTAGCCATCAGTGCTAGTAGCTTGCAGCAAGCACCACAACCGATCTGTCTCCCCATGTCTCCTCACACAAACTCCTTGCTCACCGGCTGTCCTAGCCAGCATAGCAGAGATGATCTATCTGAGTTATTTAGTATATAGTACAGCTTCTCTTCTTTCTCTCTGATCCAGAAATGAAGAGTATTGGTATTTCTGTCTGAGCATAGCTAGCAAGCCTAGGCAACCTATCCCGCCTCACGTTACCAAAACCCCGCCCCAACAGATCCACAGATGTCGCAATCTCTGTTGCACTTCACACTGCCCTTTCACACCTGGACAAATTGAATACCTACAGTTGAAATCATGAGTTCATCTACACCTTAGCCAAATACATTTAAACTCAGTTTTTCACAATTCCTGACATTTAATCCTAGTAAAAATCCCTGTCTTAGGTCAGTTAGGATCACCACTTTATTTTAAGAATATGAAATGTCAGAATAATAGTTGAGAGAATGATTTATTTCAGCTTTTATTTCTTTCATCACATTCCCGGTGGGTCAGAAGTTTACATGCACTCAATTACTATTTGGTGGCATTGCCTTTAAATTGTTTAACTTGGGTCAAACGTTTCGGGTAGCCTTCCACAAGCTTCCCACAATAAGTTGGGTGAATTTTGCCTCATTCCTCCTGACAGAGCTGGTGTAACTGAGTCAGTTTGTAGGCCTCCTTGCTCACACACTTTTTCAGTTCTGCCCACAAATTTTCTATGGGATTGAGGTCAGGGCTTTGTGATGGCCGTTCCAATACCTTGCCTTTGTTGTCCTTAAGCCATTTTGCCACAACTTTGGAAGTATGCTTGGGGTCATTGTCCATTTGGAAGACCCATTTGCGACCAAGCTTTTTTCCTGACTGATGTCTTGAGATGTTGTTTCAATATATCCACATAATTTTCCTACCTCATGATGCCATCTATTTTGTGAAGTGCACCTGTCTCTCCTGCAGAAAAGCACCCCCACAACATGATGCTGCCACCCCCGTGCTTCACGGATGGGATGGTGTTCTTCAGCTTGCAAGCCTCCCCCTTTTTCCTCCAAACATAACGATGGTCATTATGGCTGTAGTCTGGCTTTTTTATGGCGGTTTTGGAGCAGTGGCTTCTCCCTTGCTTAGCGGCCTTTCAGGTTATGTCGATATAGGACTCGTTTTACTGTGGATATAGATATTTTTGTACCTGTTTCCTCCAGCATCTTCACAAGGTCCTTTGCTGTTGTTCTGGGATTGATTTGCACTTTTCGCACCAAAGTACGTTCAACTCTAGGAGACCGAACGCGTCTCCTTCCTGAGCGGTATGACGGCTGCGTTGTCCCATGGTGTTTATACTTGCGTACTATTGTTTGTACAGATGAACGTGGTACCTTCAGGCATTTGGAAATTGCTCCCAAGGATGAACCAGACATGTGGAGGTCTATAATTTTTTTTCTGAGGTCTTGGCTGATTTCTTTTGATTTTCCCATGATGTCAAAAAAAGAAGCGCTGAGTTTGAAGGTAGGCCTTGAAATATATCCACAGGTACACCTCCAATTGACTCAAATTATGTCAATTAGCCGACCAGAAGCTTCTAAAGCATGACATCATTTTCTGGAATTTTCCAAGCTGTTTAAAGGCACAGTCAACTTAGTGTATGTACATTTCTGACCCACTATAATTGTGATACAGTGAATTATAAGTGAAATAATCTGTCTGTAAACAATTGTTGGAAAAATTACTTGTGTCATGCACAAAGTAGATGTCCTAACCGACTTGCCAAAACTATAGTTTGTTAAAGAGAAATTTGTGTAGTGGTTGAAAAATTAGCTTTAATGACTCCAACCTAAGTGTATGTAAACTTCTGACTTCAACTGTACGTGAGAATGGTCTTCATTGACTACAGCTCAGTGTTCAACACCATAGTGCCCTCCAAGCTCATCACTATGCTAATGACCCTGGGATTAAACACCTCCCTCTACAATTGGATACTGGACTTTTTGACGGGCCGCCCCCAGCTGGTGAGGTTAGGCAAAAACACAGACCCTCAACACGGGGGCCCCTCAGGGGTGCGTGATTAGCACCCTTCTGTACTCCCTGTTCACCTACGACTGCATGGCCGCACACGACTCCAACACCGTCATTAAGTTTTCAGACGACACAACGGTGGTAGGCCTGATCACCCACGATGACGAGACAGCCTACAGGGAGGAAGTCAGAGACCTGACAGTGTGGTGCCAGGACAGCAACATCTCCCTAAACGTCAGCAAGACAAAGGAGCTGATCGTAGACTACAGAAAAGAGAGGGCCGAGCACGCCCCCAGGGCTGTAGTGGAGCGGGTCGAGAGCTTCAAGTTCCTCTGTATCCACATCACTAAGGACCTATCATGGTCCAAACACACCAATACAGTCATGAAGAGGTCACAACAGCTTCTCTTTCCTCTCAGGAGGCTGAAAAGATTTGGCATGGGCCCTCAGATCCTCAACAATGTTCTACAGCTGCACCATTGAGCGCATCTTGATTTCAAATCAAAATCAAATCAAATCAAATGTATTTATATAGCCCTTCTTACATCAGCTGATATCTCAAAGTGCTGTACAGAAACCCAGCCTAAAACCCCAAACAGCAAGCAATGCAGGTGTAGAAGCACGGTGGCTAGGAAAAACTCCCTAGAAAGGCCAAAACCTAGGAAGAAACCTAGAGAGGAACCAGGCTATGAGGGGTGGCCAGTCCTCTTCTGGCTGTGCCGGGTGGAGATTATAACAGCACATGGCCTAGATGCTCAAATGTTCATAAATGACCAGCATTGTCAAATAATAATAATCATAGTAGTTGTCGAGGGTGCAACAAGTCAGTAACACAAGAGTAAGTGTCAGTTGGCTTTTTCATAGCCGATCTTTGAGAGTATCTCTACCGCTCTTACTGTCTCTAGAGAGTTGAAAACAGCAGGTCTGGGACAGGTAGCACGTCCGGTGAATAGGTCAGGGTTCCAGCAGGTCTGGGACAACAGGTCTGGGACAGGTAGCACGTCCGGTGAACAGGTCAGGGTTCCATAGCTGCAGGCAGAACAGTTGGAACTGGAGCAGCAGCACGGCCAGGTGAACTGGGGACAGCAAGGAGTCATCAAGCCAGGTAGTCCTGAGGCATGGTCCTAGGGCTCAGGTCCTCCGAGAGAGAAAGAGAAAGAAAGAAAAAGAGAGAATTAGAGAGAGCATATTTAAATTCACACAGGACACCGGAAAAGACAAGAGAAATACTCCAGATGTGACAGACTGACCCTAGCCCCCCGACACATAAACTACTGCAGCATAAATACTGGAGGCTGAGACAGGAGGGGTCAGGGGACACTGTGGCCCCATCCGATGAAACCCCCGGACAGGGCAAAACAGGTAGGATATAACCCCACCCACTTTGCCAAAGCACAGCCTCCGCACCACTGGAGGGATATCTCCAACCACCAACATACCATCCCGGGACAAGGCCGAGTATAGCCCACAAAGATCTCCGCCACGGCACAGCCCAAGGGGGGGCGCCAACCCAGACAGGAAGACCACGTCAGTGACTCAACCCACTCAAGTTACGCACCCCTCCCAGGGACGGCATGGAAGAACACCAGTAAGCCAGTGACTCAGCCCCCGTAATAGGGGTAGAGGCAGAGAATCCCAGTGGAAAGAGGGGAAACCGGCCAGGCAGAGACAGCAAGGGCGGTTCGTTGCTCCAGCCTTTCCGTTCACCTTCACACCCCTGGGCCAGACTACACTTAATCATAGGACCTACTGAAGAGATGTGTCTTCAGTAAAGACTTAAAGGTTGAGACTGAGTCTGCGTCTCTCACATGGGTAGGCAGACTATTCCATAAAAATGGAGCTCTATAGGAGAAAGCCCTGCCTCCAGCTGTTTGCTTAGAAATTCTAGGAACAATTAGGAGGCCCGCGTCTTGTGACCGTAGCGTACGTGTAGGTATGTACGGCAGGACCAAATCGGAAAGATAGGTAGGAGCATGCCCATGTAATGCTTTGTAGGTTAGCAGTAAAACCTTGAAATCAGCCCTTGCCTTAACAGGAAGCCAGTGTAGGGAGGCTAGCACTGGAGTAATATGATCACATTTTTTGGTTCTAGTCAGGATTCTAGCAGCCGTATTTAACACTAACTGAACACTAACTTGCTGCATCACCACTTGGTATGGCAACTGCTCAGCATCCGACCGCAAGGCGATACAGAGGGTAGTGAGTATGGCCTAGTACATCACTGGGGCCGAGCTCCCTGTCCTCCAGGACCTCCATACCAGGCGGTGTCAGAGGAAGGCCCAAAAAATTGTCAAAGACTCCAGCTATCCAAGTCACAGTCAGTTTCTCTGCTTCCACACGGCAAGTCTGGAACCAAAAGGCTCCTGAACAGCTTCTACCCCAAAGCCATAAGACTGCTGAACAGTTAATCAAATGGCTACCTGGACTTTCTGCTTTTCACCCCTACCTATATGTACATAGTACTTAAATCAATCACCTAACCAAACCTTCATGTACATATTACTTCAATCAATCACCCCAACTACCTTGTACCTTAGTACACTGACTCGGTATCGGTACTCCTTGTACATAGCCTGTATATAGCCACATTATTGTCATTTTATTGTGTCATTTTATTGTGTTACTATTTTCTTTTTTCTATTTACTAATTTTCTTACTTTTTAAACTGCATCGTTGGGAAAGGGCTCGTAAGTAATCATTTCACAGAAAAGTCTACATTTGTTGTATTCGGCACGTGACAAATAAAATTGTATCATAACCTTGATGTGATTGGTCTAACTGAAACGTGGCTCAAGCCTGATGAATTTACTGTGTTAAATGAGGCCTCTCCTCCTGGTTACACTAGTGACCATATCCCCCGCTCATCCCGCAAAGACAGAGGTGTTGCTAACATTTACAACAGCAAATTTCAATTTACAAAAAATGAAATGACAGCGTTTTCGTCTTTTGAGCTTCTAGTCATGAAATCTATGCAGCATACTGATTCTCTTTTTATAGTTACTGTTTACAGGCCTCCTGGGCCAAATACAGCGTTCCTCACTGAGTTCCCTGAATTCCTATCAGACCTTGTAGTCATGGCAGATAATATTCAAATGTTTCGTGACTTCAATATTCACATGGAAAAGTCCACAGACTCAGTTCAAAAGGCTTTCAGAGCCATCATCGACTCAGTGGGTTGTCCAACATGTGTCCGGACATACGCATTGCCACAGACATACCCTGGATCTAGTTTTGTCCCTCTGAATAAATATTGTGGATCTAAATGTTTTTCCTCATAATCCTGGACTATCGGACCACCATCTTATTATGTTTACAATCGCAACTAGTAATCTTCTCAGACCCCAACCAAGGATTATCAAAAGCCGCGCTATGAATTCTCGGACAACCCAAAGATTCCTAGATGCCCTTCCAGACTCCCTCCACCTACCGAAGGACTTCAGAGTACAAAAATCAGTTAACCATCTAACTAAGAATTTAAATGTAACCTTGCGTAATACCCTAGATGCAGTCGCAGCCAAAAAAACTTTTTTTAAACAAAAAATCAGCTCCCCGGTATACAGAAAATACCAGAGTCCTGAAGCAAGCTTCCAGAAAATTACAGTACATTTCGATGAAACACAGTGAAGCCCCAAAATTGCCTACCCGATAAGCCTGTGTTTCAGACATAAGGAAGTGGACGGCAGCAAATGTTTACTTTTAAACTTTAACAAAACAGAGATGCTAGTTTTAGGTCCCAAGAAACAAAGATATCTGCTGTTTGATATCACAATTAATCTTCATGGTTGTACAGTCATCTCAAATAAAACTATGAAGAACCTTGGCGTTACTCTGGACCTTGATCTTTTAACGAACATATAAAAAATATTTAAAGGGCAGCTTTTTTCCATCTTCGCAACATTGCAAAAATCAGAAACTTTTCTCAAAAATTATGCAGAAAAGCTAATCCATGCTTTTGTCACTTCTAGATTAGACTACTGCAATGCTCTACTAACCGGCTATCCGGATAAAGAACTAAATAAACAAATAAACTAAATCTTGACTATAACCAAAAAAAGTGATTATATTACTCCAGTGCAAGCCTCTCTACACTGTCTTCCAGTTAAGGTTAGGGCTGATTTCAAGGTTTTACTGATAACCCACAAAGCATTACATGGACTTGCTCCTA
The DNA here is from genome assembly GCF_901001165.1 of Salmo trutta. Classification (NCBI taxonomy): domain Eukaryota; kingdom Metazoa; phylum Chordata; class Actinopteri; order Salmoniformes; family Salmonidae; genus Salmo; species Salmo trutta. The sequence continues at coordinate 24,126,301 of NC_042965.1, forward strand.
CCTATGCTATGGTCACAAGATGCAGGCCTCCGTATTGTCCATAGAATTTCTAAGCAAACAGCCAGATTCAGGGCTTTATCCTATAGAGCTACATTTTTATGGAATGGTCTGCCTATCTATGTGACAGATGCAGACTCGGTCTCGACCTTTAAGTCTTTACTGAAGAATAATCTCTTCAGTAGGTTCTATGATTGAGTGTAGTCTTGCCCAGGGGTGTGAAAGTGAACGGTAAGGCACTGGAGCGACGAACCACCCTTGCTGTCTCTGCCTGTCCAGCTCCCCTCTCGCCACTGGAATTCTCTGTTTCTGACCCGATTACTAGGGTTGAGTCACTGGCTTACTAGTGCTCTTCCATGTCGTCCCTAGGAGGGGTGCGTCACGCCGTGCCAGGCTTTTTTGCGCTATACTCAACTTGACTGGGTTGAGTCACTGACTTGATCTTTCTGTCCAGTCTTGCGCCCCCTCGGGCGGTGGAGGAGATCTTCGTGGTCTCAGCGTAGTAAGATGGTGGCCCATTGATATCCTTGTAGTGGTGTGGGGGCTGTACTTTGGCAAAGTGGGTGGGGTTATATCCTGCCTGGTTGGCCCTGTCCGGGGGTATCGTCAGATGGGGCCACAGTGTCCCCTGACCCTCCCTGTCTCAGCCTCCAGTATTTATGTTGCAATAGTCTATGTGCCTTTTCTATAGTCTTATCTGGTGTCCTGTGTGAATTTAAGTATGCTCCCTCTAATTCTCTCTCTCTCCCTCCCTCCCTCCTCTCCCGGAGGACCTGAGCCCTAGGACCACACCTCAGGACTACCTGGCCTGATGACTCCTGGCTGTTCCCAGTCTAGCTGGTCGTGCTGTTGTTCAAGTTTCAACTGTTCTGCCTGCGGCTATGGAACCCTGACTTGTTCACAGGACGTCCTAACTTGTCCCTGACCTGCTGTTTTTGACTCTCTCTCTCTCTCTCTCTCTCTCTCTCTCTCTCTCTCTCTCTCTCTCTCTCTATCGCACTTGTTGTATCGACCTCTGAACGCTCGGATATGAAAAGCCTACTGATATTTACTCCTGAGGTTCTGACCTGTTGCACCCTCTACAACCAGTGTGATTATTATTTGACCCTGCTGGTCATCTATGAACGTTTGAAGAGCAATGCCCATAATGGCCATGTACTCTTATCAACTCCACCCGGCAACTCCATTTGCATTTCCAATTGAGGTTTGAACGCGAAATGATTCCATAGAGGTGATGTGATCTTTGACTAGCCTCTCGAAGCACTTCATGATGACGGAAGTGAGTGCTACGGGGGTCCGTGTGCTTATGGATAATTGATATTTCCTTTCATCTCGGCAAGGCCAAACATGAGGAAATTAAATGTTTTATCATTCAGTTCAGTTACTTTCTTGAAGCAGGTGGGGATAAAGACCTGAGCTAGAGAGAGATTGAAAATGTATCTCCAGCTCTCTTTTTGTAATCTTTCTTTATGTCATCTGTGAATCTGTGCTTGAAATTCACTACTCGATTGACAGACCTTACAAATAATTGTATGTGTGAGGTTTAGAGATGGGGTAGTCAGTCAAAAATCATGTTAACCACTATGATTGAACACTGAATGAGTCCATGCAACTTATTATGTGATTTGTAAAGCACATTTTTACTCCTGAACTTATTTAGGCTTGCCATAACAAAGGGGTTGAATACTTATTGACTCAAGACATTTCAGCGTTTCAAATTTTCTACAAACAAAATTCCACTTTGACATTATGGGGTATTGTGTTTAGATCAGTGACACAACATCTCAATGGAATCCATTTTAAATTCAGGATGTAACACAACAACATGTGGAAAAAGTAAAGGGTTGGTGAAGGCTTTCTGAAGGCACTGTAGGTATTTTGTATGCATTGTCAATGTTATAAAACCTTATGGCAAACCCTACAGCATGTAAAATGTGTTCAAAGGCCTGATGTACAGTGCATTTGAAAAGTATTCAGACCCCTTGACTTTTTCCACATTTTGTTAAGTTACATCCTGTCAGATAGAATGCAGATTTCGTGGAATGCTAAGGCGATGAAGTAGCAGTTTCTGGGGCATAGAAGGCTAGTGTTAACATCTGACATGTGTCAACCATTAACATTAGCACTAAGCTAGCTAGCTAGTTACAGTTTACAGGAGCCAACATTTATCACATAAATGAAGATTACAAATTAATTTGGGTCATAATTTCAGGGAAGTTAGAAACCAATATACACAGGCAGTTAGAAAAGCCAAGGCTAGCTTTTTCAAGCAGAAATTTGCTTCCTTTAACACAAACTCAAAAAAGTTCTGGGACACTGTAAAGTCCTTATAGAATAAGAGCACCTCCTCCCAGCTGCCCACTGCACTGAGGATAGGAAACTCTGTCACCACCGATAAATCCACTATAATTGAGAATTTCAATAAGCATTTTTCTACGGCTGGCCATGCTTTCCACCTGGCTACCTCTACCCCGGTCAACAGCACTGCACACCCCACAGCAACTCGCCCAAGCCATCCCCATTTCTCCTTCCCCCAAATCCAGTCAGCTGATGTTCTGAAAGAGCGGCAAAATCTGGACCCCTACAAATCAGCCGGGCTAGATAATCTGGACCCTTTCTTTCTAAAATTATCTGTCGAAATTGTTGCAACCCCTATTACTAGCCTGTTCAACCTCTCTTTCGTGTCGTCTGAGATTCCCAAAGACTGGAAAGCAGCTGCAGTCATCCCCCTCTTCAAAGGGGGACACACTCTTGACCCAAACTGCTACAGACCTATATCTATCCTACCCTGCCTTTCTAAAGTCTTCGAAAGCCAAGTCAACAAACAGATTACTGACCATTTCGAATCCCACCGCACCTTCTGGTCATGGGTGCACCTCAGCCACGCTCAAGGTCCTAAATTATATCTTAACCGCCATCGATAAGAAACAATACTGTGCAGCCGTATTCATTGACCTGGCCAAGGCTTTCGACTCTGTCAATCACCACATCCTCATCGGCAGACTCAATAGCCTTGGTTTCTCAAATGATTGCCTCGCCTGGTTCACCAACTACTTCTCTGATAGAGTTCAGTATGTCAAATCAGAGGGCCTGATGTCCGGGCCTCTGGCAGTCTCTAGCCGCATCGGCCATGATGTGTTATGCAATAAGTAATTTAGCTCATTAACCCACCAAGACTCGTGGGCCAGGTTTCCCAAAAGCATCTCAAGGCTATGTACATAGTTAGAATAGTTTGGTTCTAACGATGAAAGCATCTCAAGGCTATGTACATAGTTAGAATAGTTTGGTTCTAACGATGAAAGCATCTCAAGGCTATGTACATAGTTAGAATAGTTTGGTTCTAACGATGAAAGCATCTCAAGGCTATGTACATAGTTAGAATAGTTTGGTTCTAACGATGAAAGCATCTTAATGCTAAGTTCATTGTTAGAATCATGTGGTTCTAACGATGAAAGCATCTTAATGCTATGTACATAGTTAGAATCATGTGGTTCTAACGATGAACTTAGCCTTATGATGCTTTTGGGAAATCGGGCCCTGGAGCCTAAATAATCAACCCTGCTACTCACTATTAAACATGCCCCTTTCAAAAGACTCTGAGTCAAAAACCAAACTAACCCATGGTACACTCCTGTACTCTCAGACCTCTTTTTGATAAGAAATCAAGCCTGGGGCCAAGGCTAGAAACTGTCTCATTAGCTGACTGGCAGCTATTTAGGCAATTGAGAAATAGGTGCACTGACTTGGTTAAACAGGCCAAATCAAACTACTTCCTAAGCACTACGACGGACTCTGTTAGTGCTCCCTCTAAATAAAAAAAAACGTTAATTCACTGAAGCAGGATAATTGTGGGGCAGCAGGTTGCCTAGTGGTTAGAGTGTTGGACTAGTAACCGAAAGGTTGCAAAATTGAATCCCGTAGCTGACAAGGTAAAAATCTGTTGTTCTGCCCCTGAACAAGGCAGTTAACCCACTGTTCCTAGGCCGTCATTGAAAATAAGAATTTGTTCTTAACTGACTTGCCTAGTAAAATAAAATAATCCTCAACTTCCCTGCCTAAGCAAGTAGTTTTAGACTCCTGCATCATTACTGAAAAAGTTAAGATTGGTGATGCTTTTAGTCAGCTTTTTATCTCAGCTGGTTTCCTATTCGAAAGAAATGGTGCTCATACTGGTCATAGCCAGTCAGCTGACTGTTCTTCCCACATACAGCCTCCAGTTGCCTTGATGGATGATCAGTCAACCTCACGGGACTTGGGAAATGGTAGTCGGGATTTTTCTTTTTGGCAACTCACAGAAACAGAAGTTCTTGCTGCCTTATTATCTGTTGACACCAAGAAGTCATTAGGGGCTGATAATTTGGACCCGTCTTTGCTTAAGTATGCAGCTCCCGTTATTGCTGGCTCAGTAACATGCATATTTTATTTAACTAGTATCAGGCAATATTCTAAATGTGTGGAAAGCCGCTTTTGTGCTACCGCTGCTTAAGGGTGGGGATAGTAGTGATCTTGATCATTATCAACCCATTTCCACACTCCCTTGTCTTGCAAAAATACTAGAACCATTGGTCAACAAACAGCTACATTATTTTCTATCTATGAATGGTATTCTTAATGTTAAACAAACCGAATTCAGACCTAAACATAGCACCACTACAGCTATCATGCTTATTGTAAATGCCTTAGAGGACAGAAAGAATTGTGCTGCCATGTTTGTTAACTTGTCAAAGGCTTTTGTTACTGTAGTGCAGACCATGTTCTTCTGCTGAATAAGCTGTCCTCGATAGAGTTGGGTACTGATGCTTGCCGATGGTGTCATAGTTATCTCAATGACAGAACTCAGGCCAACAGGGTAGATGGGGTCAAATCTGAGTTCCTTGAGTTACATAAAGGGCTGCCAAGGTTCGATACTCTGACAATTTATATAGTTTATATTTATATAATTTATATATATAATTTATATAATAATTTATAATTTATATAGTTTACAATCTATATAAATAACATTGGTAATGCTGTAAAAAAATATATATATATTAATTTGCATGCTGATGATACAGTGTTGTTTTCAATTGCTCCATCGGTTGGCAAAGCCTTTTCACATCTGGCTTGATGACAAACTGTCATTTAAAAAACATGTCACTGAGCTGGTGAAGAAGTTGAAGTTGATTTATTTTACAGAAACAAATCATGTCTGACTTTTGTTAATAGGAAGGAAATTGTCCAGGCCACTTTTCTGTCTATTTTAGATGGGGATATTATCTATATGCATGCAGCAGAATCTACACTTAACCCACTAGATGCTGTTTTCCATTGTACCCTTAGGTTTATTACTGGTGATGGTTATAGAACTCACCATTGTGTTTTGTATCAGAAAGTGAGTTGGGCCTCTTTGTATGTAAGGAGAGAGTGGCATTTTCTTATGGTCTTTTACAAAGCACTCATGCAGAAACTTCCTATGTATCTATCATCATTAATTCAATTTAGACTTACAAATGACCAAACCCGTGGATCATTTAGCTATTTGATGTTACATTTTAGGAACCCTTTAGGTATGAAAGAAATATACAGTGCAGTTCAGTAAACTTGGATTAGCTAACACAACGTGCCATTGGAACACAGGAGTGATGGTTGCTGATAATGGGCCTCTGTACACCTATGGAGATATTCCATTAAAAATCTGCAATTTCCAGCTACAATAGTCATTTACAACATTAACAATGTCTACACTGTATTTCTGATCAATATGATGTTATTTTAATGGACAAAATATGTGCTTTTCTTTCAAAAACAAGAACATTTCTAAGTGACCCCAAACTTTTGAACGGTAATGTATTAAAAAATGATTTGATAAAATATTGAATTTGGCCTCTACTACTATAGCCCATTGAAACGCATTGAATAACACATTCATAAATGGCATGAGACAGTAAAAAATCATAAGGAATACGGTTTTTAAGTGTCTGTCCTATATCTAGGATATATAAGAAAGCTCAGGAAATATTGTCTTTTTATTTTTTTACACATATTTAACCCCTTATTTTTGTTGGCACAAAACGACCTCCATTTGTATGGGTTACCTTCAGATAAGTTCTGTGACACTTGTGAGGGTCGTAGAGCAAAACAGAGAACAGCATTGTGTTCATGAGAGTCTCATCTTTCAATAGAGTTCCATTAGTTTGCCAAACCTTTCAGATGCTACATACATTTTTGTCAGAAGACCGATTTCTGTGTTGTCAGCAGTCTGATAAACACCGCTGTAGCTCGGCCACCTTCCACCGCAGATGCAGAAGGTGGACATAGGCGGATGCGGATGCAGCCCATACAAACAAAGAGATATAGCTTAAATTGACGGATTTTGGATGGGAAGTAACTGTTCAGCAGTCTTATGGTTTGGGGTAGAAGCTGTTCAGGAGCCTTTTGGTCCCAGACTTGGAGCTCCGGTACCGCTTGCCATGCGATAGCAGAAAGAACAATCTATGACTTGGGTGGCTGGAGTCTTTGACCATTTTTACGGGCCTTCCTCTGACACCTCCTGGTATAGAGGTCCTGGATGGCAGGGAGCTCGGCCCCAGTGATGTACTGGGCCGTACGCACTACCCTCTGTAGTGCCTTGCGGTCGGATGTCAAGCAGTTGCAAAACCAGTCAAAATGCTCTCGATGGTGCAGCTGTAGCACTTTTTGAGGATTTTAGGGCCAATGCCAAACCTTTTCAGCCTCCTGAGGGGGAAGAGGCGTTGTCGTGCTCTTTTCACAACAGTGTTGGTATGTTTGGACCATGATAGGTCCCAGTTTATTCTCCAGTGATTGCACATTCGTCAATAGAACGCATAGTAGAGGCCATTTGTCTACTCGCCGACGTAGTCTCGTCAGGTATCCCGCACGCCGACCTCTATAACGCCGCCTCTTCTTTTTTCGAAGGTCAGGGATTTGGGCCTGGTTCGGGATGAGCAGTATGTCCTTTGCCACCGACGCATTGAAGTAAAAATCCTCATCCAATTTGAGGTTAGTGATCGCTGTTCTGACGTCCAGAAGCTTTTTTCTGTAAAAAAAAACACACACAAAATAGCACAATTGATCAAGAGCCCGTAAAATGGCTGCTATTCCCTCCAGCACCATTCTAGCTATTATATCTGGGTGTAGCAGCAGATGCTGATGTTCTGGTACTTTTCACTTTTTCCTCCTCTCCTCTCCCTCTCTACATCCTCCATGCATCACTTTCTCTCTAGTCTCTTTCTTTCCTCTCCTTCTCTTCTTCCTTTCTCTTTCTTTCCTCCCCCACCCCATCCCAGCTGCATGAGCACATATGCTCCTGTCATTCATGTCTGTCATGTAGCTTTAACATGAGGCAACTATACGCATACATAAGGACCAAGGAGTCTGCATGAATTTGAATGTCTGTCTGAGAGAGTTAGGATGGAGAAATAGAGCGAGAGAGGGGGGGACAGTGAGAGAGAGAGAGAGAGAGAGAGAGAGAGAGAGAGATAATGGGACAGAGAGAGAAAGAGAGAGAGAGGGGGACAGTGAGAGAGAGTGAGAGAGAGAGAGAGAGAGAAAGAGAGAAAGAGAGAGAGAGAGAGAGAGGGGGACAGAAAGAAAGAGAGAGGGAGAGAGAGAGAAATGAGCTGTCAGGATGGTCTATGCATGCATATAAGGGGGAGCTAGAGGCAGGATATTTCACAAAGCTCTACATAAACATGAAGGTGTGTGTGTGTGTGTGTGTGTGTGTGTGTGTGTGTGTGTGTGTGTGTGTGTGTGTGTGTGTGTGTGTGTGTGTGTGTGTGTGTGTGTGTGTGTGTGTGTGTGTGTGTGTGTGTGTGTTCACTGGTGCATATATCACACAGGTTTCCATTCTGAAAGAGACATGTCTCTGGGATCCCTGTCAAATATTTAGAAAGAGTGAGTAAAAAAAGCCTGATAGCTGTGACTGGCACCAACTGTTTTATGTAATGAATAGACTAAAGCAGTGTAACATACATAGATGTATGAAAACAATTATGATCATCAATTGTAGCCTTCAACATAATGACTGTTTTTGTATAAAACAGTCATTACAAAATATACATTCATCAAATAATTTGCCATATTACATGTACATGCTTTTCTCAATTTGACAAACGGACATAAGATATCGACCAACCTGTCGTTGCTCTTTGTTTTGAAGGTTAGATTATAATCACACCGATATAAGATTCTTCAGGTTTACAGTAATCAACAGATGGCGCTGTTGTTCAGAAATCAGAACTCTCAACACGTAGATTCTTTCACCCGGAAATACGTACGGACCTTTAACAAAGCCGGAAGTTGGATAAATTACAGTTTGAAATCATGGCGCTTGGCGTAAAGTCCAGAGAAAAAATATATGAAAGACTCGATTCTCTGGGAGAGGGTTAGGTAATGAGAAACATGATAATAGTGCCATTGTTGGTGTTTCCGTATGAGCCGCTTTGTTAAGGTTAGCGCTGTATAGATGAAGAGAAAAGCTTGATTGCAAGTTAGCACAATGAATGGGCTAGCCGGTTGCTGCAAAGGCAACACCTTCAAAATGAGAGTAATTAATTATCTAGCAACGCTAAGGTTAGCTCGGTTTGTTGACAAGTTAGCTAGCTGCATGTATCTGCTTGTCACTTTTAAAGTTGGTGCTAGTGTTTCTCTCTGTTTTACTTACCAACGAATATGGTTGTTCTTCCTGCCTTCCCAGTTTGCCACTGTGTACAAAACAATACCAACGACACGATAGTTGCCATCAAGAAGGTAAGAGCACGTCTCTAAAATCTGTGCGGAATGTTTCAAAGTAATTGCCAGGAGCAGCTGTTTTTCCTTTAAGGTTTTTGTGTAGGCCTAACACATGCCAAGAATGGGTAAAACCTGTGAAGTATAACCACAGAACATTGAGCCAGATGTTTCACTGGACGTATGCACCTGTAGCATCCGGTTGCCATTTCTACTCACCATGGTTATGAGAGGAAGCCCAGTGGCAGCAGTGGGAGGAGATGGATTTTGGCCGACATTTAGCAAATTTATTCATTGATGAAACGTTTGATCGCAGTACAGTTTTCTGTTCCCAAAACTAGAATCTGTTATGACCAGAGTGGACTAAGGTTTGTAGACTATTCTTTGCCAAAACCCCTGTATTCCCACGACTGCGTAGCCTCAAAGTTCCAACATCAAGTTTGCTGACGACGCGACACTAGTAGGCCTGATTACAAACAACGACAAGACGACCTACATAGAGGAGGTAGGCACTTTGACGGTGTGGTGCCAGGAAAAACAACCTTTCCCTCAACGTCAATGAAACAAAGGAGCTGATTTTGGACTTCAGGAGGAACCAGGCTGGGCACACCCTCATCAGTAGAGACGGCGGTTCCTCAGTGTACACATCTCAGAGGAGCTGAAATGGTCAAACTACATGGACACCGTGGTGAAGAAGGTGCAAGAACGGCCTGGCCCTGAAGACCCTCCGTGTTCTACAGGAGCACCATCAAGAGCATACTGTCGGGCTGCATCACAGCCTGGTATGGCAACTCCACCCCCCCCCAGTTGTAAATATGTATTTATTATTATTGTTTCATACACTTCTCTTTTGGACCTGCACTGTTAGAGCTCAGAGTTTAAGAATTTCACTGTACCCTGCAATTACATCTGCGACCCTGTGCATATGACTAATAAACTAATCTATCTAAAAATGTCATTGTTGAGGAGGAGTGCAAGGGCGAACACACTTCACTGAGTAGGCGGTCCCTAACGGAAATATGCAAATACATGCTAGGTTGTGCTTGGCTCTGCCCACCTCCATGCTTGTTCTGCTCACTATGATTAATTTGCTCCCATTGGAAACGATAGTCTTGTCTATCTTGGGTTTGTTATAACAATCTTTGGTATAACCTTGCGGGAAGAACAGGACACTAAGACACTGAACAAAATATGCAACTAAGCTATAACCATGGTTACACCATGCCATTAATGAAACTGTTGTTGATTTAATGTCCACACTATGTTGGTTTGATGTGATCATAATGTTAGCTGTACACTATTAATAGTGTGTGCTGATTCTCCTGACAGATCAACGTTGGACACAGCAGAGGCTACAGATGGTGTGTGTCTGTGCATCCCAATACAGGAGCTTCAGAATGGCTTAGGTTAAAACTATGTATGGGAGTGGTTTCCCAGACACCGATTAAGACTAGTCCTGGACTAAAAAATAAGCTCAGTGGAGAATTTCCATTGAAAAGGCTTAATCTTTGTCTGGGAAACCACCCCATGAAATTTGATTCCGTATATTTGTCTCATGTTTGTTGATCATGTGTCTCTCAGGCATCAACAACAGCCCTACGAGAGATTAAACTACTGTAGTAGTTAAGTCACCCAAACATTATCGGGGTAAGAATCTAACTAAACTCCTACTGTTTAAATGGAAACTGTCAGAAGTATTATTCATGCTTTCCTGGTTGACCTTTGCATCAGTTTCATCAGTTGCATTAATGATAATTTACAGCTCATTTGGATATTATTCCTAACCAAAGCATCCTTTATGAACTATACTAATTATTTTGCTCACCATCATCTTTACTGTGAAACTATGTCATGTTCTCAAAGAAAGCACAATATCATATATGTCCCTACACTTAAATCAATGTGTGTCCATCATGTGTCTATTTCTCAGCTCCTTGATGTTTTTGGGCATAAATTCAACATCAGCTTGGTGTTTGACTTCATGGAGACAGACCTGGAGGTAAAGCTGTGCTGTAGGTTTTGTCCATATGGGCCAGTTTCCCGGACCCAGATTTAACCTAGTCCTGGACTAAAAAAAGCTTACTCAATGGAGAAACTCCACCGAATGGCTTTTTACTCCAAGACTAGGATTAATCTCTGTCCAGGAAACTGGCCCCAGTAAATGCTGATGTTCACGGCTTTAGTCTAAAAGTGACCTTGGGCACTAGAGGCCACTAGAGGGATACTCCAGCCAGTGCTTGGGATTCATGGGTTAATTCAAAGTATGAAGGTAATGCTGGATATGCGAGAGGGTCACTTTATAGACTAGCACTCTGTTCATTCTGATAGCTCTCTATGATGTCCTCCTTGAGGCACAGATATGGGTTCAGTCATACCGAACATCAAAGACTGGCTGATGCCCAGAGGGAACCAGAGAGAGGGAGCAGCCTGAGAGCTATGGTATTAGTTTGCTTCTATCTCTCTCTTAGGGGTTCTGTAGGGCCAGCTCTGGTCCTGGGGGATCTGTCTGTCTGCGTCTCTGCCTCTCTCTGTCCCTCGCTCTCTCTGCCCATCCCTATTTCTCTCTCCTTGTCTCTGTCTCTCCCGTTTGCTCTGGATTTATGAGTCTGTGTCTGCCGGATGGCTCCAGATGAGTGCCCAGTTTCACTGCCAATACATCAAACTCAGTTAGAGAGTAGGAAAACAGACCCCCTTAGAGCCATAATTAAGGAGTGATAGCTGCTCTTAAATAATCAATACCACCCTCTCCGTAGCTCTCAGGATGATGTAATGACAATTATCCAATCATAGACAAACAGATAAATAGCTCATAGCTCACAGACACAGAAGACTGAAATATGAGGAGGATTTGATAGCTTGTGTCTACATAGAGATGTTGTGCTGAAATTCTGTTCTGCTTTCCTGAGAGGCGATTTGTTGTCTGTGGACCTTCAGCCTTGGAGTTAAGAAAAGGTAGACTATTGAGAGACTGGCTGACACCCCTGGTCTAACTCTCTCTCCTGTGTTCTAGGTGATGATTAAAGATACCAGTCTGGTGCTGACTCCAGCCAACTCTACTGGGCCTGGAGTACATGCTCCACCCCTGGGTTCTCCACAGGGAAGTTGAAGCCCAGGCCTCAAAGCACTGTCATACAATACACACCTTCTCATAGGTGCCTGTGTGAGGTAAAGTTAGGCGTGATGGACTCGTCTCCACTTCAGAAATTAGATTTGTAATTGTGTTTATGTAAATTAATAAATGTATGTTTGTTATAAATCAATTACTGTTGAAGTCTGAAGTTCACATACACTTAGGTTGGATTCATTAAAACTCGTTTTTCAACCACACCACAAATGTCTTGTTAAAAAACTATAGTTTTGACAAGTCGGTTAGGACATCTACTTTGTGCATGACACAAGTAATTTTTCCAACAATTGTTTACAGACAGATTATTTCACTTATAATTCACTGTATCACAATTCCAGTGGGTCAGAAGTTTACATACACTAAGTTGACTGTGCCTTTAAACAGCTTGGAAAATTCCAGAAAATGATGTCATGGCTTTAGAAGCTTCTGATAGGCTAATTTACATAATTTGAGTCAATTGGAGTTGTACCTGTGGATGTATTTCAAGGCCTACCTTCAAACTCAGTGCCTCTTTGCTTGACATCATGGGAAAATCAAAATAAATCAGCCAAGACCTCAGAAAAAAATTGTAGACCTCCACAAGTCTGGTTAATCCTTGGGAGCAATTTCCAAATGCCTGAAGGTGCCACGTTCATCTGTACAAACCATAGTACACAAGTATAAACACCATGGGACCATACAGCCATCATACCACTCAGGAAGGAGACGCGTTCTGTCTCCTAGAGATGAACATACTTTGGTGTGGAAAGTGCAAATCAATCCCAGAACAACAGCAAAGGACCTTGTGAAGATGCTGGAGGAAACCGGTACAAAAGTATTTATATCCACAGTAAAACGTGTCCTATATCGACATAACCGAAAGGCCGCTCAGCAAAGAAGAAGCCACTGCTCAAAAACCGGCATTAAAAAAAGCCAGACTACGGTTTGCAACTGCACATGGGGACAAATATCGTACTTTTTGGAGAAATGTCCTCTGGTCTGATGAAACAAAATTGTTTGGCCATAATGACAATCTTTATGTTTGGAGGAAAAAGGGGGAGGCTTGCAGGCTGAAGAACACCATCCCAACCGTGAATCACGGGGGTGGCAGCATCATGTTGTGGGGGTGCTTTGCTGCAGGATGGACTGGTGCACTTCACAAAATAGATGGCATCATGAGGGAGGAAAATTATGTGGATATATTGAAGCAACATCTCAAGACATCAGTCAGGAAGTTAAAGCTTGGTCGCAAATGAACAATAACCCCGAAGTTGTGGCAAAATGGCTTAAGGACAACAAAGTCAAGCTATTGGAGTGGCAATCACAAAGCCCTGACCTCAATCCTATAGAACATTTGTGGGCAGAACTGAAAAAGCATGTGCGAGCAAGGAGGCCTACAAACCTGACTCAGTTACACCAGCTCTGTCAGGAGGAACGGGACAAAATTCACCCAACTTATTGTGGGAAGCTTGTGGAAGGCTACCCGAAACGTTTTGCCCAAGTTAAACAATTTAAAGTCAATGCTACCAAATACTAATTGAGTGTATATAAACTTCTGACCCACTGGGAATGTGATGAAATAAATAAAAGCTGAAATAAATCATTCTCGCTACTATTATTCTGACATTTCACATTCATAAAATAAAGTGGTGATCCTAACTGACCTAAGACATTTTTACTTGGATTAAATGTCAGGAATTGTGAAAAAGAGAGTTTAAATGTATTTGGCTGAGGTGTATGTAAACTTCCTACTTCAACTGTAGTTTGTCTGTAGAATGGCACAGAAACTAAGCAGCTCAATTTAACTTTGTTCTGAAATTGTCTTGTCTGTGATTTAAAAAGAAATCTAGACTGAGCATCAAGGTTCAGACTACTGTGTTGTCAGACACACACCTTTCTATTTACATAATTCTGCATCCCAAATGGCAAGCTATTCCCTGTATAGTGTACTACTTTTGACCAGGGCACATAGGACTCTGGTCAAAAGTTGTACAATATGTAGGGAATGTGTTTGCCATTTGAGACTCCACCCATGTTCACTACATGTCTGTGGTGTAACAGCCTCTGTCTCTCTCCAGTTACCATTCCTAGCAGCAGACTCCTGGCCCGTGAGTGTCTGTCTTTTCTGAGTCTGCATGTGTGGTTCATTTAAGACTAAGCAACGCCTTGAAAATATCTGGGTCCTCAATAATACTTTGTGGATTTAAATAATGTCTTCATGTCTCTAACTCTGTGCCTCTCTCTCTCTCTCTCTCTCTCTCTAGGGGATGAGTAGTTGTTTAAATAGTTTTCTGGTACTCTGGAACATATCTTCAGTGCTGCAGGATACAACCTTTTAGAAGGACTACAGGGTCTATTCACCTTCAACCCCTCCACACGCCTTACAGATACACAGGTATGCTGTGTGCTATGGCACTTAGTATCTTTCACAAGTTACTTTGTTTCTCAATTGGTTGTATAACCTGTTTTTAGGGACTGTAATGTGATACACAGTTCAGCACACAAACACAGGGGGTCCCTGGGTCCTGTGTGGGAGGGTGATCTGGCATACAGACATACAGCTGCTGTGTGGCTTTGTCAGCCTGTCCCCCCTGCTGTTCAGTTCTGTGTCAGAACTACCTCAGGCTATAGGAACCCCTGAGCCACCCTCGACCTCCCTTCTCTTTGGCTTTTCTCTGGAAGAGTCCTAAATGGCACCCTATTCCCTATTTAGTGCACTACTTTTGACCAGTGCTTAAAGCAGTGCACTAAATAAGGAGGCATTTGGGATGAAGTCAGTCTGTTTATTCAGTGCTGTTTCTCCCAGCTCTACCCCCCCTCCTCCCATCTCCTCTCAACAGCCTCTGAGGGTGAGGTACTTCACTAACAGCCCCAGCACAACTCCTCATCCGAGCCTCTCAAAGAGAATCAAGAGGAAACGAGATGGTCTGGAGACAAGGAATGAACAACACACAGACACACACGCACGCCTCAGCGTTGGAATCAACAGCACAGACATCATTATTCCATCATACACCAGAGCTAGAAGTTTAAATACCTCATTGACATGTTTGTGTTTGACCATGATATTAATAACAACATGGTAAATATTATTCTGCTTGCTTATTTAAACTGATGGTTTGGCTTGTACAAAGGATTCAATGACTGGTTTCCAATTTTGGATTTGCCAGCAAGGGCCTCCCATACCTAGAATGCATACATATTTCTGTACTGTGACCATGTTATCAGAAGTAACCTCGTCAATTAAACACAAATATTCTCACACACTGTCAGAGTAACATGGTCTACTCGCATAGAACTGAAATCCCATTAGAATCAGAGCCCAGTAATTAAACGGATGTAGGCGGTACAACATAGCGCAATAGCAACCCAGGACTAACACACACACACACACACACACACACACACACACACACACACACACACACACACACACACACACACACACACAGGTGAAGGGATGGTGGCGGTACGTTTAACTGCAACAAAAACCGAGTGTTACTGGGAGGTTCAACCTGTGGTTTGGGAACTCTTTAGGTCGACTGGGTTGTATATTATAATACTCTGAGCTAGAGTTGAAAAGAGGCTCTGGGTGCTGAAATGTAAATGTAGTTGTTAGCAGGTGGTGAGTGTATACGTTCATTACAGCAATGGTTGTTTTTCCTTTTCAGGCACCATAAAGAAGAAATTGATACTCTGATAGGGATATAGAGGGCATTTGCTTCAATGGAGAAACATGACTAGTCTTGCTGTTAAACTTCCAGTGTGGTTCATTAGACTAGGTAGCTAGAAGTTGCCCCTAAACAGTGGTCCATGGTTAGGTTTTTTAAAATCCTCTTAATGGTTAAGTTTAGTGTTGAATAATGTTATTCTAGACCTGTGGTTAGTGGCAACTTCTAACTCCAGTGTGGCACGTGTGGTCCAGTGGAAAAGACCTCCAGTGTGGCGCGTGTGGTCCAGTGGAAAAGACCTCCAGTGTGGCGCGTGTGGTCCAGTGGAAAAGACCTCCAGTGTGGTCCAGTGGAATAGACCCCCAGTGTGGCGCGTGTGGTCCAGTGGAAAAGACCTCCAGTGTGGTCTAACGGTGGTTCTGGATAGAGCTCTGTAAGAGCCTGCTGGAGCACAACTATTTAGGTGACGAAAGAAGAAAAAAACAGCAACAATGTATTTTGGTCATGATTCATTTCATACATTTAGATGTACTGTCTTTTGGTCATGATTCATTGCATACATTTAGATGTACGTACTGTATTTTGGTCATGATTCATTGCATACATTTAGATGTACTGTATTTTTGTATGTTATTTCTTTTTGATGAATGTGATCAATCATTCTGAGATGGTGGTTGTTAATTTGGTTAACACTTCTGAATTAATGCAACACCTCAACTCTTAGCTGACTCACCTTAGAATAAAGTATCTAGTCAATTATACAAAAACAAATTATGAATGCAATTAATTAAGTGGAGAAATGTTAGTAAAAAAGAAATAAAAATACCTACTCCCATTCTGGTGTCAGGTGGAATTCACCCCACATGGAGGGCCTCTGCCCTTAGTGCTCTGAATAAATACATATACCTCCCACCCACTACATCAGCAGAGATTAGTCTTACTGTGTGTGTGCCAGTCTGTTTGCACAGATTTGGACAGTGGGAAAGGTTGTTTTGCATGGCTTGCTGCTCCAGGTGGGTGGAGATTATACTTCAGGACCAATTATTTAACTAGGTAAATCAGTTAAGAACAAATTCTTATTTACAATGACTGCCTACACAGGCCAAAGCCGGACGACGCT
Organism: Salmo trutta; assembly: GCF_901001165.1. Classification (NCBI taxonomy): domain Eukaryota; kingdom Metazoa; phylum Chordata; class Actinopteri; order Salmoniformes; family Salmonidae; genus Salmo; species Salmo trutta. The sequence goes on from NC_042965.1 coordinate 24,142,925, forward strand.
GGGCCAATTGTACACCGCCCTATGGGACTCCCAATCGCGGCCGGTTGTGATACAGCCTGGATTCGAGCCAGGGTGTCTGTAGTGACGCCTCAACCGCTGAGATGCAATGCCTTAGACCGCTGCGCCCCTCGGGAGCCCTTAAATGAACAAACCCCTCCCACCTGGGGCACCGGGCCGTGCGAAACTAACTTGCCTAGTGTGTGTGGGAAAGAGACATGCTGCCTCCAGGGCAGACGGTGGCTCTCCACTCAATTCCGCTGCGCTCTGACACTATTGTTCCACCAGCAGCGCTGTATGTCAGCAGTCTAAAGTGGCCTGCTCCTGTCCTTTCTGTCCACACTGATCTGACACAACCTGACAAGTGAGAGCAGATCTTATGACAGATTTAGTTAGTCTCTCTCACCAGACTCAGGGACTACCTTTAGCTGTCCCCTGTCAGAGCAGGTCAAAAGCTGGCATCCGCTACAGCTGTACTGTAGTGAGACCCTTGGTTTCACCCATCCAATGTTGTTGGATCAGTTGTCTCAATGAAAAGGAAGGAAGGATACATTTTTTTAAATATTGGAGCTGGACTCGGTCCAGACAGAACCATTTGGGTCATGGCCAAGGCTCAAGATTGAGGTGAGGGCAAGCTGAATGATTCAAGTCTATAGAACTGCCCCATAATACAATACAGCACCGGGAACAGCAGAGCAGGGACACAATGGCCGTGTATGGCGGCCAAGCCTGGAGAAATGACAGGGTTGTGTGTGTGTGTGGATGACGGTGGTGTCAGATGATACACACAGCAGTTGTAACACAGGAGGCCAGTACACACTGCGATTGCAGAATCACTCCAAGAATAGTTATGAGAGCCATTGTTTTTAGTGTTTTATTAGGAACCCCATTAGCTGTTACAAAACCAGCAGTTAACTTCCTGGGGTCCACACAAACATGAAACATTACATAATACAGAACATTAATACACAAGAATGTCAAACACAACCTACATATCAATACATACACACAAAATATCGGTCAAATAGGGGAGAGGCGTGGTGCCGTGAGGTGTTGCTTTATCTGTTTTTTTTAACCCAGGTTTGCTGTTCATTTGAGCAATATGAGATGTAATGGAGTTCCGTACAATGATGGCTCTATATAATAATGTACGCTTTTGTGACTTAGTTCTGTTTTGGGGACTGTGAAAGACCCCTGGTGGCATGGCTGGTGGGGTAAGTGTGTGTCAGAGCTGTGTCTGTTGACTATGCAAACAATTTGAAATGTTCAATACATTGTTTCTTATAAAAAGAAAAAGTGATGCAGTCAGTCTTTCCTCAACTCTTAGCCAAGAGAGACTGAAATATATAGTATTTATATTAGCCCTCGGATTACAATGAAGAGCAAGATGTGCTGCTGTGTTCTGGGCCAGCTGCAGCTTAACTAGTTTAACTTTCTTTGCAGCACTTGACCACATGACTGGACAATAATCAAGATAAGACTAAATTGGAGCCTGCAGGACATTATTTTTGGAGTGTGGTGCCAAAAAAGCAGAGTATCTCTTTATTATGGACAGACCTCTACCCATCTTTACAACCATTCAATCTATATGTTTTGACCTGACAGTTTACTTGGTGTTACCTTAGTTGTAATGTAGTCTCCTCAACTTGATCAACAGCCACACCATTCATTACCAGATTCAGCTGAGATCTAGAGCTTAGGGAATGACTTGTACCAAACACAATGCTCTTAGTTTTAGAGATGTTCAGGACCACTTTATTACTGGACACCCGTTCTAAAACTGACTGCAACTCCTTGTTATCGGTATCAGTGACTTCATTAGCTGTGTTTGCTGGTACGTACACTGTCAATCAATCAAATGTATTTATAAAGCCCTTTTTAAATCAGACGATGTCACAAAGTGCTATACAGAAACCCAGCCTAAAACCTCAAACAGCAAGCAATGCAGATGTAGAAGCACGGTGGCTAGGAAAAACTCTGTAGAAAGGCAGGAACCTAGGAAGAAACCTAGAGAGGAACCAGGCTCTGAGGGGTGGCCAGTCCTCTTCTGGCTGTGCCGGGTGGAGATTATAACAGTACATGGCCAAGATGTTCAAACGTTCATAGATGACCAGCAGGGTCAAATAACAATAATAATCACAGTGGTTGTAGAGGATGCAACAGGTCAGCACCTCAGGAGTAAATGTCAGTTGGCTTTTCATAGTCGATCATTCAGAGTTAGACAGCAGGTGCGGTAGAGAGAGAGAGTTGAAAACAGCAGATCTGGGACAAGGTAGCACATCCGGTGAATAGGTCAGGGTTCCATAGCCGCAAGCCGAACAGTTGAAACTGGAGCAGCAGCAGAACCAGGGGGACTGGGGACACCTGGTCGTGCTGGAGGCATGGTCTTAGGCATCAGGTCCTCCGAGAGAAGAGAAAGAGAGAGAATTAGAGGGAGCATACTTAAATTCACACAGGACACCGGATAAAACAGGAGAAATACTCCAGATATAACAGACTGACCCTAGCCCCCCGACACAAACTATTGCAGCATAATTACTGGAGGCTGAGACAGGAGGGGTCGGGAGACACTGTGGCCCCGTCCGACTATACCCCCGGACAGGGCCAACTAGGCAGGATATAACCCCATCCACTTTGCCAAAGCATAGCCCCCACACCACTAGAGGGATATCTTAAATGTTAATAATAAATATAAATATTTAAATAAATAAATAAATAAATATTTAAATGTAAATGTAAATATCTTCAACCACCAACTTACTACCCTGAGACAAGACCGAGTATAGCCCACGAAGATCTCCCCCGTGGCACGAACACAAGGGGGGTGCCAACCCGGACAGGAAGATCACGTCAGAGACTCAACCCACTCAAGTGACGGACCCCTCCTAGGGACAGCATGGAAGAGCACCAGTAAGTCAGTGACTCAAGCACTCCTTGAGTCAAGCACTCCTCCAGCATCTTTTCATTTTTTCTGCGTCTCACGAATGTTCCTCTTTATGATCCGAACACCTGAAACTTAGGTGTGTCTGTCCATAACACAGGTAACAAGCTGAGATTAGGAGCACACTCTTAAAGGGAGTAATCAATCAATCAGATTCCAAACTCTCCACCATGGCCAAGACCAAAGAGCTCTCCAAAGATGTCAGGGACAAGATTGTAGACCTACACAAGGCTGGAATGGGCTACAAGACCATCACCAAGCAGCTTGGTGAGAAGGTGACAACAGTTGGTGCGATTATTTGCAAATGGAAGAAACACAAAAGAACTGTCAATATCCCTCGGCCTGGGGCTCCATGCAAGATCTCACCTTGTGGAGTTGCAATGATCATGAGAACGGTGCGGAATCAGCCCAGCACTACACGGGAGGATCTTGTCAATGATCTCAAGGCAGCTGGGACCATAGTCACCAAGAAAACAATTGGTAACACACTACGCCGTGAAGGACTGAAATCCTGCCGCGCCCGCAAGGTCCCCCTGCTCAAGAATACATATACATGCCCGTCTGAAGTTTGCCAATGAACATCTGAAGGATTCAGAGGACAACTGGTGAAAGTGTTGTGGTCAGATGAGACCAAAATGGAGCTCTTTGACATCAACTCAACTCGCTGTGTTTGGAGGAGGAAGAATGCTGCCTATGACCCCAAGAACACCATCCCCACCATCAAACATGGAGTCGGAAACATTATGCTTTGGGGTATTTTTCTGCTAAGGGGACAGGACAACTTCACCGTATCAAAGGGACGATGGACGGGGCCATTTACCGTCAAATCTTGGGTGAACCTCCTTCCCTCAGCCAGGGCATTGAAAATGGGTCGTGGATGGGTATTCCAGCATGACAATGACCCAAAACACACGGCCAAGGCAACAAAGGAGTGGCACATTAAGAAGCACATTAAGGTCCTGGAGTGGCCTAGCCTGTCTCCAGACCTTAATCCCATAGAAAATCTGTGGAGGGAGCTGAAGGTTCGAGTTGCCAAACGTCAGCCTCGAAACCTTAATGACTTGGAGAAGATCTGCAAAGAGGAGTGGGACAAAATCCCTCCTGAGATGTGTGCAAACCTGGTGGCCAACTACAAGAAACGTCTGACCTCTGTGATTGCCAACAAGGGTTTTGCCACCCAAGTACTAAGTCATGTTTTGCAGAGGGGTCAAATACTTATTTCCCTCATTTAAAATGCTAATCATTTTATAACATTTTTGACATGCGTTGTTCTGGATTTTTTTGTTGTTATTCTGTCTCTCACTGTTCAAATAAACCTACTATTAAATTATAGACTGATAATTTCTTTGTAAGTGGGCAAACGTACAAAATCAGCAGGGGATCAAATACTTTTTTTCCCCCACTGTAGAAGCATGTCAAACGCTGTTTAAAATCAATCTTTATGGTATTTTTTACGTAAAATTGCGATAATATTCCAACCGGACAATAGCATATTCATTCAAGAAGAAAAAGAAGGAGCGGCGCGCTCGCGGGACGGAGCATATCCAATCCCTTTGTTGCCAGGCAGACCACTCAGAAACTGAGCTCCTGTTATCTGCCCAGTGACAGGAAAATGCTCAAACCACTTTCTGAAGGCTTTAGACAGCCAATGGAAGCCTTAGGAAGTGCAACGTCCCCCACAGACACTGTAGTTTCGATAGAGAATCAAAAGAAGAACTACAATTCTCAGACTTTCCACTTCCTGCTTGGAATTTTCTCAGGTTTTTGCCTGCCATATGAGTTCTGTTATACTCACAGACACCATTCAAACAGTTTTAGAAACTTCAGAGTGTTTTCTCTCTAAATCTACTAATAATATGCATATTCTAGTTTCTGGGCCAGAGTAGTAACTTGTTTAAATTGGGTACGTTTTTCATCCGACCGTGAAAATACTGCCCCTAGCCCAGACAGGTTAATTTTGCCTACTGTTCTGACTTGGTGGTGTACATGTAGCCTATAACCTGTTTTAGAGAAATGAAATCACTGTATATTGTAAGAGCTTTCATTGTCTGCTTATATGCCCCCTTTATTTATCCTATGGTTCTGACTTGGTGTACAGGGAGAACACTGTAAGAACGGCCCATGTTCTGAATTCTGTCACTGTACATTTCAAAAGTGCTAAACAAATAGCTATATTGACTATGTCCGTCCTAGCGCGCTCATTAATGTCTTAATTGAAATTACGGATTGCCTCTTATCTGCTTGTCGTCCCCTAATGCCATAGTTTGTACATCTCGATTGTCATTAGAAACCACATTTGTTTAAGCAAGTCAGCCATATCACCTAGTTTTTTTTAAAGGGATTAAATGAGGTTGAATGAACTGTTTCACTGCAAGAAAGGCTCAGCTGATAGCCAGGTGTAGCACTGGTAAGATGTTGGGACAGCTTTATGTAGGCCCTAACAGTTTTGGGGCACTGTTTGTCACTGTTATAGTGCAATTCATGTATTGCTAAGTGTTGTGTTGTGTAGTGTCTTTGCTGGCATGCATCCCACTTTTTGTTGTTTTGCCCACCAAGATGTACATGCTAAAATTACCACCGGCTGCCTTATATGACTTTCACTTCAATATCACATGATATTGGTACTCAGTATCACATTATATCAAAATAAATACATGCCCAGGCTCTCAGATTCCCAGATGACTTCCAACGTAAAGACTAAGAAAACGTTGCCTGTGTGAGTGGGCTCAGACATGCCATTCTGTATCCATGTCCTGTACCACACACACACAAATACATGTGACGCACGCACAAACACACACACACTGAGTGAAAACCAGCCCCTCTCTAAACATTCCTCCCTCTATCTTGTTTGCGTTTCTCTGTGGAAAAGAAAGAGAGAAGAGTCTGAGAAGAGGAAGTCAGTGTCATCACCCAGGTTACCTAAAAGACAAAGGGAACTGAGAACTTTATGAAAAGCAAACACCCGAATCTTTCTCTACAATAACCCTTTAAACACACACAGTGGTGGTTCATTTCTTTACTATCAAATGAGAGACAAATTTATCACACAAGTCAGAGTTATACTTAAACTAAATCTTTAGTAATGAGAGCTTTGCAATAGCAATGACAATTCACCATTTCTAATGATCCATTGAGAGTGGCGAGACAAAAGTACAGAGGTTTTTTATAGCCAAGATGCACCCCTTTCAACCTACATGACGAACAACAGATACATAGAATGGGTCACAAGGTGAGACTTTTTAAATGAGAAAGGAGTATCCCGTAGCCAGATAGCATTCGCTGTAAATTATCGTTCAGTTTGGTCCCTAAGACGAGGTTCCGATCTCGTTCCTGGTACTCATAGCACAAAAACACCAACTCGACCTATGTCATAAATCAATTGTCAACTCCAGACACTACCACACACATCCCCCAAGGCCAAAGGAGGGAGTGACTGGCGCACAGACATTGTGGAAACCAGTAATTGGTTCCCCATTAATCACACCATCCCTTCACATGGTTTAAGAATAGGTGAAGACACATTCACATATGAAAACAATGTTCCCTCCTGTCCTCTTCCCTTTCTGATATTCTGCATAGCACCAGGGACATGTGAAAGACAAGCCTGACCTCTCCCTTATCTGGGCCCCAGGTGACTGAGCCCCAGCTGAGGGAAGAAGTGCAACTGCCAACACCAGAGGCCGAAGGGATACATTCTAATAACAAGTATATCACAAAAGCATATTATGCAGATAAGACATCTTAATTATCTATGTTACCTAACTAATTCTGATTCTTCCGCCACAACACACACACAGTTTGTTCAACATACAATGCCTTCAGAAAGTATTTTCTACATTTTGTGCTATTACAGAATTAAAAATGGAGTAAAATGAGATTTTTTGGGTCACTGGCCTACACATCATAATGTCAAAGTAAAATTATGTTTTTCTACATTTTACAAATTAATAAAAAATGTAAAGCTGAAATACCTAGAGTCAATAAGTATTCAACCCCTTTGTTACTGCAAGCCTAATAAGTTCAGGAGTACAAATGTGCTTAACAAGTCACATAATAAGTTGCATGAACTCACTCTATGTGCAATAATAGCGTTTAACATTATTTTTGAATGACTACCTCATCTCTGTACCCCACACATACAATGATCTGTAAGGTCCTTCAGTCGAGCAGTGAATTTCAAACACAGATTCAACCACAAAGCCCAGGAAGGTTTTCCAATGCATCGCAAAGAAGGGCACCTATTGGTAGATGGGTAAAAATAGAACATGTAATATCCTTTTGAGCATGGTGAAGTTACTAAATACACTTTGGATGGTGTAACAATGCACCCAATCACTACAAAGATACAGGCATCCTTCCTAACTCAGTTGCCAGAGAGGAAGGAAACTGCTCTGAGATTTCACCATGAGGCCAATGGTGACTTTAAAACAATTACAGAGTTTAACAGCTGTGATAGTAGAAAACTGAAAATGGGTCAACAACATTGTAGTTACTTCACAATAATAACCTAATTGACAAAGTGAAAAGAAGGAAGCCTGTACAGAAGAAAAAATATTCCAAAACATGATTCCAGTTTGCAAGAAGGCACCAAAGAAAGACTGAAAAGAAATGTGGTAAAAGCAATTCATTTTGGTCCTGAATACAAAGTGTTATGTTTGGGGCAAATCCAATACAACACACTACTGAGTACCACTCCATATTTTCAAGGCATAGTGGTGGCTGCATCATGTTATGGGTATGCTTGTAATCGTTAATGACTGGGGAGTTTTTCAGGATAAAAAATAAACGGAATGGAGCTAAGCACAAGCAAAATCCTATAGGAAAACCTGGTTCAGTCTGCCTTCCACCAGACACTGGGAGATTAATTCACCTTTCTGCACCTTTCTGAACTCACCGTTTTATTTGAAGTTATATTCCGATATTGGGATATTTGTTCTACTGCTACATTGATGTCTTGAAAATTATATGAAATTCGGGTCTTGTAAGCCCCACTGCTGAGTATGTGTGTACATGGCGGTGTTCTGCAGTGTCGCCTAAAAATGTTGCTGTACATTGACGTCTAGAAAATTAGGCTATTAGAAATTCGGACTTGTGTAAGCCCCGCAGTTATACTCAAGTATGTGTGCATACTGCAGTGAAGTCTAAAATGCTTTGAATTAATTAGCACCTTGGAGAGTGCTGTCCGTTTCACCACCATAGATAGTAGGCAACTTGGCTTAAATCTAGTGGCTTGCGAAAGTATTCACTCCCCTTGGTGTTTTTCCTATTTTGTTGCCTTACAACCTGGAATTAAAATAGATTTTTTTGGGGGGTTTGTATCATTTGATTTGGTGTACAGCAATCTTTAAGTCATACCACATATTCTCAATTTGACTGAGGTCTGGGCTTTGACTAGGCCATTCCAAGACATTTAAATGTTTCCCCTTAAACCACTCACGTGTTGCTTTAGCAGTATGCTTAGGGTCATTGTCCTGCTGGAAGGTGAACCTCTGTCCCGGGCTCAAATCTCTGGAAGACTGAAACAGGTTTCCCTCAAGAATTTCCATGTATTTAGTGCCATCCTTCAATTCTGACCAGTTTCCCAGTCCCTGCCGATGAAAATCATCCCCACAGCATGATGCCGCCACCACCATGCTTCATTGTGGGGATGGTGTTCTCGGGGTAATGAGAGGTGTTGGGTTTGCGCCAGAGATAGCGTTTTCCTTGATTGCCAAAAAGCTACATTTTAGTCTCATCTGACCAGAGTACCTTCCATATGTTTGGGGAGTCTCCCACATGCCTGTTGGCGAACACCAAACGGGTTAGCTTATTTTTTTGTTTAAGCAATGGCTTTTTTTCTTGCCACTCTTCCATAAAGCCCAGCTCTGTGGAGTGTACGGCTTAAAGTGGTCCTATGGACAGATACTCCTATCTCCGCTGTGGAGTTTTGCAGCTCCTTCAGGGTTATCTTTGGTCTCTTTGTTGCCTCTCTGATTAATGCCCTCCTTGCCTGGTCCATGAGTTTTGGTGGGCGGCCCTCTTTTGGCAGGTTTGTTGTGGTGCCATATTATTTCTTTTTTTTTATAATGGATTTAATGGTGCTCCATGGGATGTTCAAAGTTTTGGATATTTTTTTATAACCCAACCCTGATCTGTACTTCTCCACAACTTTGTCTCTGATAATTTTGGAGTGCTCCTTGGTCTTCATGGTGCCGCTTGCTTGGTGGTGCCCCTTGCTTAGTGGTGTTGCAGACTCTGGGGCCTTTCAGTACAGGTGTATATATACTGAGATCATGTGATAGATCATCTGACACTTAGATTGCACACAGGTGGACTTTATTTAACTAATTATGTGACTTCTGAAGGTAATTGGTTGCACCAGATCTTATTTAGGGGCTTCATAGCAAAGGAGGTGAATACATACGCACGCACCACTTTCCGTTTAGAATTTTTGAAAACAAGTTATTTATTTTTTTCACTTCACCAATTTGGACTATTTTGTATATGTCCATTACATGAAATCCAAATAAAAATCCATTTAAATTACAGGTTGTAATGCAACAAAATAGGAAAAACGCCAAGGCGGATGAATACTTTTGCAAGGCACTGTACTTTTTGAATATATTTCAAGACCTGAAAATGGTTGTCTAGCAAAGATCAACAACCGGTTTGACAGAGCTTGAAGAATTTGGAAAACAATAACGGGCAAATGTTGCACAATACAGGTGTAGAAAAGCTCTTAGAGACTTACCCAGAAAGACTCCCAGCTGTAATCACTCTACAAAATATTGACTCAGGGGTGTGAATACTTATGCAAATTAGATATTTATGTATTTAATTTTCAATACATTTGGAAACATTTCTACAAATATGTTTTCACTTTGTCATTATGAGATATTGTGTGTAGATGGACGAGAAAAAAATATTGAATATATTTTGAATTCAGGTTGTAATAACAAAATGTGGATCAGGTCAACGGGTATGAATACTTTCTGAATGCACGGTATATCCTCTCATTGAATAGTGTACAACTATCATGAATCGAAACCATATGAACCCAACAACGTGACGAAAACGGATGTGAGATAGAAACAAAAGAAGAAAATGCAATCTTCTAAATTAAATGTGTCGTAGTTATACAGTATATTTTTTTGTCGTGCGTATTAACTGTTTATAATGCTTCATATATTGATTTATTACACCGTAGCTCTACTATGGCATTTTACTCGCTTTGAGTCACCCTCCATTGGCATTTTGTCAGTGCGATGAGCACCTGCCTGTAGCAAGTAACGCCATCACGGTAAAAACAGTGGGAGGAGAGGGGGCTAGAAAGAGAGAGAGAGGGAGAGATAGAGACGGGGGAAGTTACACGTACTGCAGTCGCTCTGAGTAGAATTCTATGCGAGAACGTCCGTCTGTACCGAACTGGAAAAGTGGGCTGAATTCTGAAAGGGAATTTTTGACAACCATAACAAGATGTGTAGACCTACTCCGTGCTGTATAGCGCAGGTGAGTAATAACTAATTGTGGTTATAACTGATATTATAGTCGGCACGTTTATGGAAAAACCACCACCAGCGAACGTTCTAGCTTTTTCTAACAATTTGAACTCCATAATGTATAGTAGTTTAGGCTACATTTGATGTCAAATGTCGGAATTTAGTTAGCTAATTTAGTTTTTTTCTTGATTTCGTATTCAAGGTTTCAATTCATTTTTGTATTTTACGAAATGTGTGTGGCTTCCAATTGTTTGGCTAAAAGCTAGCTAGCTAGTTACTGTAGCTAGCTATTCTTTGCGGATGACCATCGAAGATAATCTAGCCAGCCACAGTTTCCCCAAAAAATGAATAGTAGCGCGCGATGCAGCTACAAAGATGTTATGATTTGAATCGGATGCGAGTCTGTAACATTTGTGTAAACTGGCAACATTGTTGCTTGTGTTGTCGATGTCACTTCTACTGTAAACAATGTATCATCGCACTGTTTAACATGCGGTGACGGGTGTGCGTGACACTAATTTGCCTTCAGTTCCTACATTTGCCTATCTGGTTACCTCTGCCAACATCCTAGCGGTTGTGCCCGGCTTGATCCAATTACTTTTTTGAAACTATCTCACAGTTTTCCAGTGACGTAATGCTGTGTTGTTCTAAAGGTTTTGGGCAAGTCGCTGTATTTCATCTTTCCCAGTGGAATGATATTGAGTTGACTAGCACAGATCTTAATCCAATAAACCTCACTTATTCTCTTAGGCTATTTGGGAATGATATGGTCAAGCCATTAGGTGATGAGAAGAGCTTCTCTGGCTGAGAAGACTATGGGACTAATTTAGGTATAAATTACCATTGCAGCAGAAGTCAAACCAACCAGCCAAAGTCCATTAACACATCTAGTTTAATATAACTTCATATTGGTATGTGTTGAAAACTGGTTCTGATTTAACACAGTGATACAGAGATCTTCAATATACCATTGAATAGGCCTTGTCTTTGGCATTGTTCCATAACTGCCTGCTAGTCTAACTAACCACACTGAATAGTTTCTCCTCCAGAGGAATTTAATTACAGGGACACGTCCCTCATCCAATGTATTCAGGGGCCATCCCTTCAGTCCACTCAATGAAGAACGGAATCAAAGGAAATACGGGCTGGTGTGTGTGTGCATGTGTGCACATGCATGTGGTGTGTGTGGCTGATGTTAGCAGGAAATGAAGCACAAACACTTTAGTCTACATTGTCTTGCTACACAGGCCATGCGATAATCCTGTCTGTCACAGACCCCCATTAGCGTTGTCCCCATCAACATGTGTATGAGTGTGTGTATGTGTATTTGTGTTTGTTTTGACTGTGTGTCTATGCGTGTGTGTCCATCTTATTTGTATGTGTGATCGGCGGGTGGTCTGTTAATTTCCTCCTTGGCTGAATGTGGGGGGCTGGCTGTTTGGATTAGATTAGTGACGGAGATAAACTGGCCAGAGCTGCACAGAAGACGGCCAGAAACAGTGGTGTAGATGGACAGGGAGAGAAGTAGTCCAGGTTTTGAACAGTGGAATGAGATAGAGAATCAGGACCGGAGAGGTGACTCCGATAGACGTAGTTGTAACTCCGATAGACGTAGTTGTAACTCCGATAGACGTAGTTGTAACTCCGATAGACGTAGTTGTAACTCCGATAGACGTAGTTGTAACTCCGATAGACGTAGTTGTAACTCCGATAGACGTAGTTGTAACTCTGATAGACGTAGTTGTAACTCCGATAGACGTAGTTGTAACTCTGATAGACGTAGTTGTAACTCTGATAGACGTAGTTGTAACTCTGATAGACGTAGTTGTAACTCCGATAGACGTAGTTGTAACTCCGATAGACGTAGTTGTAACTCTGAGCTATGCTGGAAACAGAACAGGAGGGTGGCAAACACAGCAATGAGAGATCGGGACACGCTGTTGTCACACACTGACTCAGCATACACCTGCAGTAGTCTGGCAGACACACGCATGCACACACCTGCAGCCGACTAAAATAAACATCCAGTCATCTGTCACTTCAGGCTTGCCACATGGCCCCACTCTACATCCAGACACTGGTCCCAGGTCAGCTGGGTAGTTCAGCCTGTAATAGTTGAGGTTAGCTCTGGGGCAGGGAGATCTGACACTGGAACAGTTTCAGAAGGTTTCCCTCTGAACCAACATGGCTACGTAAACAAAGCCATAGTGTGTGTTTTTCAGTCTCTCCTGGCACATAGACTATAGCTTCACATTTAGGAAACAACAGATGTAGTGATTATGGTGGTCTTCCTTTAAACCCCTCTGGCTGTGAACACAGTCAGGCTTCCACAGGAGGAGGGAGACTTGAGCTAAACCCCTGATCAAAACCAGGATATTATGGCCTTTGATTGGCTTGGCTTCTTAAAGGAGTAAATTACTATTTTACAACTTGATGTTAGATCAGTGTTTCCCAAACTTGGTCCTCGTGACCCCAAGGGATGCTCGTTTTGTTTTTTGCTTGATGATGAGTTGATTAGTTGAATCAGTTGTGTAGTGCTAGGGCAAAAACCATAACGTGCACCCCTTGGGGAGTTTGGGAAACCCTGTGTTAGATTGTTCCTCACCCTGAAAGTAGTCTATAGGCCAAGAGAAACTGTAATCCATGGTTAATTTTTCTTTAAACAACCACTCCGAACTTCAGCTAACCTTAACCACCACAATCTAACCATCAATGAAACTGATGGGGGCATGTGAGCATGTTTTAAAAAATTATGTCTAAATCACTTGAAATCAATTCAAATCCTCTCCATATTTGATGTTACTTAAAGGTGATTTGGCCATAAAAAAACATGCTCACATTCCCCCATCACTTCCATTGATTATTAGCTTGTGGTGGCTATTTACTAATTATTGCTGGAGCCAAATCACAGAGAGAATCTGTCCGCACATTTGAAATCAAGGTCAAAGAAGATAAAACGGCAGGTAAGAAACCTAGGTGTTATTTTAGATTCTGAACTCAATTTCAAATCATACATTAGGAATGTAGACAAAAAAGATTTTTACCACCTGAGGAACATTGCCAAGGTGAGCCGTTTCTCTCTTAGGCTGATACAGAGAGACTCATGCATGCTTTTATTACAAGCAGGCTTGACTACTATAATGCTCTCCTGTCTGGTCTACCCAAGAAAGCCATTGGTCAACTGCAAAACCTACAGAATTCTCTAGCACGGGTACTGACCAAGACCAGACGGAGAGCACACATTAGACTGGTTTTAAGGTCTCTGCACTGGCTGCCTGTGAGTTTTAGAATTCATTTTAAGATAATTCTATTGGTTTTTAAATCAATCAACGATTGTGCACCACAATACATGTCAGACATGCTTTTAAGTTATGTACCCAGTGGGTCCTCAGGTCATCGGACACTGGCCTTTTAACTATCCCAAAGCCTTGGACCAAGAGGCATGGAGAGACAGCCTGTAGTTACTATGCCCCCAGCCTCTGGAATAGCCTGCCAGAGAACCTGAGGGGGGCCGAAACTGTGGACATATTTAAAAGAGATCTTAAAACACACCTTTTTAGTTTTGCTTTTCCTTAGGGTGCTTTTTGGTTGTTCAGTTTTTATTGTTATTCTTTTGTTTTTTTATCCTCTTATGATTGTTGTGTAGTAAATATTTCATTGTTTTATTTGTTTTTTCCTGTGAAGCACATTTTGTTGCATCCCATGACAGGTTACAAAGTGGCTCAGTGACTCGTGTTTGCATCTCAATGTGAAAAAAACTGTTTGCATGTTCTTCACAAAGAGGGCAACAGATGCTACTGAGCCAGATGTCTATGTGTCAGGGGAGAAGCTCCAGGTGGTATCGGATTTTAAGTACCTTGGAATCATACTTGATTCCAACCTCTCTTTTAAAAAGCATGTGAAATAATTCAAATAACCAAATTCAACCTAGCTAATTTCCGATTTATACGAAATTGTTTGACCACAGAGGTAGCAAGACTGTACTTCAAATCGATGATACTCCCCCACTTAACATACTGCTTGACTAGTTGGACCCAAGCTTGCTATACAACATTATAACCTATTCATTCTGTCTACAAACAGGCTCTCAAAGTGCTCGATAGGAAGCCCAATAGCCATCATCACTGTTACATCCTCAGAAAGCATGAGCTCCTGAGTTGGGAAAATCTGGTGCAATACACCGACGCATGTCTTGTATTCAAGATCCTAAATGGCCTAGCTCCCCCTCCACTCAGTATTTTTGTTAAACAGAAAATCCAAACATATGGCAGCAGATCCACAAGGTCTGCCATGAGAGGTGACTGTATAGTTCCCTTAAGGAAAAGCACCTTTAGTAAATCCGCTTTCTCTGTGAGAGCGTCCCATGTCTGGAATACACTGCCATCAGACACACATAACTGCACCACATATCACACTTTCACAAAATGCATGGAGACATGGCTAAAGGTCAATCAGATTTGTGAACATAATCCCTAGCTGTGTATTGCCGCTTTCCATGTTGTCTGTTGTCTGTAGCTTGTGAGGTGTGGAAACACTTTGTTGTTTTTATGGATTTTGTCTTGTTGCTTTTTGTTCTATGTTGCTCTGTCTGTATGCTACATCTTGCTTGTCCTATGTTTCTCTGTCTGTATGCTATGTCTTGCTTGTCCTATGTTACTCTGCGTGTGCTCACTGTTCTATGATTGTCTGTATTGTAATTGTTTTTAATAACCTGCCCAGGGACTGCGGTTGAAAATTAGCCGGCTGGCTAAAACCGGCACTTTTACTGAAACGTTGATTAATGTGCACTGTCCCTGTAAAAATAAAATAAACTCAAATAAACTCAAATGTGCTGTATAAATAAAGCTTGATTTGATTTGATAAAGTTGTAAAATAGTGAACTGCTCCTTTAACTGTCCTTGTACAGGTGCAGCCATTAGAGGATTTGAATTAAGTTTGAAACTGAAATGTTTTACTGGCTATGATGAGTGTCACAAACAGAGCCTGGGGTTGGGAGTTTGGCTAGGGCTGTAGCTAGGCTAGTAGGCATAGTCTAGTGTGTATGTTTATGTGTATACTCTTAGAACAAAGGTGCTATCTAGAACCTTAAAGGGTTCTTTGGCTGTCCCCATAGGAGAACCTTTTGAAGAACCCTTTTTGGTTCCAGGTAGAACGCATTCGGTTCCAAGTAGTACCCTTTAGAATGCCACCCTTTCCACAGAGGGTTCTACATGGAACCGAAAAGGGTTCTCCTATGGGGACAGCTGAAGAACCCTTTTGGAACCCTTTTTTCTATGAGTGTCGCCTAGATGTTGAGCATCTATCTCTCTGTGCTGGCTGAGGCTCCATGTGTAGAGATGGTAGTATGATGAAACCCTGTGAAATGTCTGTCTGCTTGATGGTAATGGGTTCAGCCTAGCGACATCGAAAGACAGGGAGAGAGTGTAACCCACTGCTTCAGTCAGCAAATGAAAGGGAAAGGGGTATACCTAGTCAGTTTTACAACTGAATGCATGTTTTATAATTGATATCCAATATTGGATGAAAAAAGATCTGCTAGACATTTAAGTTTCCCATGTAACTAAAGGTATTCCATTGTCTATAACACAATTATAAGCTAAATGCTTTATTCGTGTGTTTTTATTGGATGCAAAGGTAAACATGGCTGTGTATAACAGAAGTGGCTATGTTCCATTACTAAGAGTAAGATCATGTATTGTATTGATCAGATAGCACTGTGTTATGGCTGGACTACATTCTTCCTCTGTGTACTACTGTCTGTCTGTATCACTGTCTCTCTGGGCCCCTTTTTGTTTATTTTTGTTCCATTTCCTCTGTTTGTTTGGGTCATGGATGCCTCTTGGATTGCTCAACATTCCCCTATTCTCTATCTGTTTCTCTTCCTTTCGCTCCCTCTCTTTATTTAGCGTAGCCAGTGCCAGGGGCTGTATTTACCCCATTAAGGTGTTGTTACTCAAATCAATCAAATCAAATGTTATTGGTCACATGCTTCGTAAACAACAGGTGTAGACTAACAGTGAAATGCTTACTTACGGGCCGTTCCCAACAATGCAGAGAGAAAGAAAATAAAGAAATAACATTTAATAGTAAAAGTAATAATAAATACACAATGAATGAATAACGATAACTTGTCTATATACACGGGGTACCAGTACCGAGTGCAAGGGTACGAGGTAATTGGTAGATATGTACACTACCGTTCAAAAGTTTGGGTTCACTTAGAAATGTCTTTGTTTTTGAAATATAAGCACATTTTTTTGTCCATTAAAATAACATCAAATTGATCAGAAATACAGTGTAGACATTGTTAATGTTGTAAATTACTATTGTAGCTGGAAACAGCAGATTTTTAATGGATATCTACATAGGCGTATAGAGGCCCATTATCAGCAACCATCACTTCTGTGTTCAAATGGCACATTGTGTTAGCTAATCCAAGTTTATCATTTTAAAAGGCTAATTGATCATTAGAAAACCCAATTATGTTAGCCCAGCTGAAAACTGTTGTGCTGATTAAAGGAGCAATAAAACTGGCCTTCTTTAGACTAGTTGAGTATCTGGAGCATCAGCATTTGTGGGTTCGATTACAGGCTCAAAATGTCCAGAAACAAATCACTTTCTTCTGAAACTCGTCAGTCTATTCTTGTTCTGAGAAATGAAGGATATTCCATGCGAGAAATTGCCAAGAAACTGAACAGCGCAAACTGGCAGTAACCAGAATAGAAAGAGGAGTGAGAGGCCCAGGTGCACAACTGAGCAAGAGGACAAGTACATTAGTGTCTAGTTTAAGAAACAGACGCCTCACAAGTCCTCAACTGGCAGCTTCATTAAATAGTACCTGCAAAACACCAGTCTCAACGTCAACAGTGAAGAGGCGACTCCGGGATGCTGGCCTTCTAAAAATGCTAATTAGCATGAATATATACGTCATGCGAGAGTACAAATCCCTGCCAGCTCCTACACGTCATCTCTAGCTGACACCTTTGCTAACAGGTATTGTGTCAATTTAAAACTTGCACAAGACAGTTCACAAAAATGTACATTTAAAGAAAGTTAGCTAATTTATTCATTACTAAATGTAGCTAATATTAGATAGTTAATCCAGAGATTCTTTCCTTTGCCTCGATTTGGAAGTCAAGTCCAAATCGTCATGGCATTTGTAGTTCTTTATGATAGCCACATTAGCAGCTAATTAGCATTTCATTTTTGGGGGTTAAATACAAGCGAATATATTGATAAAAGTCACCTTGTCCTAGAGAGATTTACATGGTTATCAAAATGTCGCGCCAGGGTAAACCTACACAAAACACAGCCCTTATTTTCAGTGTTTCTAAAATGAATGGTGGAAAAATGATTGGAACCATAACCTTGTTTGACCGCTAGGTTTTATGAATATTATGACTCATACTGTGGTACTCTATAGTGGTAGCCTATCTCATAGTGTTAGAGATATCCCCTGACCTGGGACCAGCTGTGGGCTTCACCAACTCGTGTCAACCTGCTGATCCATTCCTTTTCAATCCCTCAGTTTTTGACTAGCTAGCCCATTGTTTTCAATAAGTGGTTTGACTCTCTGTCTCTGTCTTGATGGGGATTTGTGTTCATTTCCTGAAGGGAATCTGAAGCCAAACATCCTGTTATACTGAAGTTCTGAGACTGAGTGGCCCACTAGTTGTACACAGCGAAGCGTGAAAGATGGTGTGTTTGTGTCTGTGTGAGCACAACGGGGCAGGGTCTGTAGTTTACCAAGCCCTTTAGACTGAGGAGGGGTTATCCCCTTTCACCCTTAACCCCTGGGACAGCTGATGGATTCGAGAGAGAACGAGATGAGGAGGAGAGAGAATAGAGAAAGAAAGGGGGAGGTCAAATAAAGGGAACAGGATGAGAGGGTGGTAGAGAGGGGGGAGGAAGTGAGAGAGGGATAGCATAACAGAAAGAACTAGAGGGAAAGAGTTCTCGATGCCCCCAGGGTCCAGCGAAGGTTGAGTCACAGTGGGGGTTGGTGTGCTGTGAATGGAAGGAAGGGGCAGGGAGGGTGGTTTTGTGCTTTTTATTATAATAATAATAATAATAATAATAATAATAATAATAATAATAATAATAATAATAGTAGTAGCTAATAGTAGAGAGCTGGTGGCCTTGCCATGTAATCCTAACCCTTTGTGGTTGTGTGGGGGGTTGGATGAGGGGTTGATGGCTACAGATTTGGGGGTTAGTAGTTTGGCAGGCACGGTGTTAATATTGTTTGAAAGGGAGCAGGGCAGACCACCTGTCGACATGGGAGGGAGGGGAGGGTCAGAGTTGGTTGTCATGGCATCTCCATTGTCTCGTTGTGCAGTGGAATGCCTCAGCATGGTAGCTAGCTATTCAGTTAGCCCCAGTTAGCTCCTCTAGCCCCCTTAGTGTGTGTCCACTGTGTTAGTGTTAGAGCGTTTACACACACTGGCTCTATTAGATTAGCTGAACAGCTAAATACACGCTCACTAAAGACAGCCAACACCCACACAACCATTTTCCTAATCCACTACTTGAGTGTTGCCTAATTCATTCTTATCAAAGAGAGGAACTAATCCCATTTAGGCCTGTGAAGTTTAGTAGAGGATATAGGCCTACTGCCCAGTCCCAAATCAACTCCCTACCTCTACCCCATACCCTGTACAGTACACACTCACACACACCTTCAACTGAATCTGTCTTATGCATTTAACCCAACCCCTCTAAATCAGAGAGGTGCGGGGGGCTGCCTTAGATTGGTGGGTGTGAGAAATGTAGAATATAATTTAGGCTTACTGAAAGAATGGGCTGTGTCTGTCAAACTGTCAGCCTCTTCATTTGTAGTTTTTACGCAGATTCTCCAATGCATTTTAAACCCACGCTGTTGACACTGATGCCTCCGAAGCCATCATTCTCCACACAGATGGACAGTTCTTCCGGAGAATCTGTCTTACTGCTTTCATAAGCAGAGGCAT
Source organism: Salmo trutta (assembly GCF_901001165.1). Classification (NCBI taxonomy): domain Eukaryota; kingdom Metazoa; phylum Chordata; class Actinopteri; order Salmoniformes; family Salmonidae; genus Salmo; species Salmo trutta. The sequence continues at coordinate 24,162,313 of NC_042965.1, forward strand.
TGTCATCTATTTCGGAACTGGATAATTATACACCATACTTTAACCATCTAGTAGAACCCCACCCTTGTCATTCCATATCAATAAGATTCCCAGTGGCCCTAAATCATACAGAACACACAGCTGTGGTGAGGTTAGGGGGGTCTGAGTTGGCTTCAGTAAGGGGAACAAAAACAGGCTGCTGTCTCCTGCTCTCCTTCCCTCTCTGTGCATATGTTATCGGAATTATTCTATCCCAATGATAATAATTAACAATCAATAAGCCTTGACTAATTCCCAAGGTTTGTAAGACAATGGGTTAATAATTAGGCAAGGACCCTTTCTGCAAAAGGTCTGTACAGTTTATTCAGAGAACGTTCTGCCCAACATTAACAAAGAAGTTCATTTTATCCTCTCTCTCCGCTTACGCACACACCTCCACACCGAAAGTAGATAACCTACACACACACATACACACAAACAGTAGGTGAACAGTATCTCTCCCTTGACTTCCCACCACTGTTAATCACTATCCAGCACTGTCTGTGCTTTCCCCCGAGATTACTGAGACCTTGAGAGTTACTCCCATATTTGCCTCCAAAGCCTCTCAAAGTTGCTAGGTCAGGTAGAACAAATGTCTACAGTCCTCTTAGGTCCATACGCACACACATTTCTCTCCCTTTCCAGACTCTACTAGACTTTATGGTACTAACGTTCAGTACATGAATTATTCATTATCCATGCTACAAAGCTACTAATTAATAATGGATTATTGATTCATTTACCTTTTATTAGATCATTCTCCTATCAGCATATACATCCTTTGGCCCCTCCCTTGCCTGTCCTCTCCTGTCCTGTCTCTCTATTATGATACAGTCTTAAAGTGGACTGACAGTGTTTTATCTACGTTACAGATATGAAACAAACAGACAATCATAATATCAGTAAAAAATATAAAATTCCCATTTTATGCTACAAAACACATTTTATTAGAGATTTTAAAAAATAGGTTCTATTTGACAAAACAAATCTATGACATTGTTGGCAGAATAGATGGATGCAGTTCAATGCATGAATCATATAATTCACCAATAGATTTCTTGGTAGTCCAAAAAAATATTGCTGTCATGTTGTAAATTACAGCTGACCAGGGCCCGGTTTCCCGATAGCGATGGAACTTAGGCGTACGAGTATTTTAACAATGCATCGTAAAAATAACGGCCGAAGATGCCACACCCATTTCCTAAAACACCACGCACTGCACTCGTTATACAGTGAGACTTAACTGAGTCATTACAGGAGCTGTCCCGTGCTGAAAAGATTCTACAATATAGGCTAAAGAACCCGCTGTAGCTCTTAAATGATTTATGGCTACTCAAAGTCATCTTTAACAAAATATATGTTTTACACAATACACTTTTCCCATCGAGAGAAGAAATGTTCTCTAGCCTATTATGTATTCAAATATTTGTATTATGTTTGCCATGTGTTATGTTTTCTAAGTGTTTTATCATGCTTTTTTGTATATAATGTTTGATTATGTACATTCTGCATTTCTTCAGTTTGTGTAAACTGTGAACAAGAATGAATAAAGCCAAAGTCAAAATCGCTCATTCCCTCGTTCGCTATAGAAAATATCAACGTGACCTAAAAGTAGGATATGATGACAATAGTTTTTGTAATTGCTCAACAAATCATTGTAGCCTAATGGCAGGCAGGAATTAGGCTTCAAGTAGGCCTACAGATATTCTACAATTAAATAATTAAACAATAAAAATAATAAAGATAATTAAACATGAAGTAGCAAGTTAAGCAACGTTGCCATAGACTTAATATGTTGACCTTTAATTTATTGCTTAGGCTACAGTGAAATGTGTGGGCTTTTAGATAATAGTAGCCAATAGGCCTAATATACAGTTGAAGTCGGAAGTTTACTTACACTTAGGTTGGAGTCATTAAAACTCGTTTTTCAACCACTGCACAAATATCTTGTTAACAAACTATAGTTTTGGCAAGTCGGTTAGGACGTCTACTTTGTGCATGACACAAGTCATTTTTCCAACAATTGTTTACAGACAGATTATTTCACTTATAATTCACTGTATCACAATTCCAGTGGGTCAGAAGGTTACATACACTAAGTTGACAGTGCCTTTAAACAGCTTGGAAAATTCCAGAAAATTCCAGAAGCTTCTGATAGGCTAATTAACATCATTTGAGTCAATTGGAGGTGTACCTGTGGATGTATTTCAAGGCCTACCTTCAAACTCAGTGCCTCTTTGCTTGACATCATGGGAAAATCTAAATAAATCAGCCAAGACCTCAGAAAAAGAATTGTAGACCTCCACAAGTCTGGTTCATCCTTGGGAGCAATTTCCAAATGCCTGAAGGTGCCACATTTATCTGTACAAACCATAGTACGCAAGTATAAACACCCCCTTGGGACCACGCAGCCGTCATACTGCTCAGGAAGGAGATGCATTCTGTCTCCTAGAGATGAACATACTTTGGTGCGAAAAGTGCAAATCAATCCCAGAACAACAGCAAAAGACCTTGTGAAGATGCTGGAGGAAACAGGTCCAAAAGTATTTATATCCACAGTAAAACAAGTCCTATATCGACATAACTTGAAAGGAAGAAGCTCAGCAAGGAAGAAGCCACTGCTCCAAAACCGCCATAAAAGCCAGACTACGGATTGCAACTGCACATGGGGACAAAGGGGGAGGCTTGCAAGCCGAAGAACCCCATCCCAACCGTGAATCACGGGGGTGGCAGCATCATGTTGTGGGTGTGCTTTGCTGCAGGATGGACTGGTGCACTTCACAAAATAGATGGCATCATGAGGGAGGAAAATTATGTGGATATATTGAAGCAACATCTCAAGACATCAGTCAGGAAGTTAAAGCTTGGTCGCAAATGGGTCTTCTAAATGGACAATGACCCCAAGCATACTTCTAAAGTTGTGGCAAAATGGCTTAAGGACAACAAAGTCAAGGTATTGGAGTGGCCATCACAAAGCCCTGACCTCAATCCCATAGAAAATTTGTGGGCAGAACTGAAAAGACGTGTGCGAGCAAGGTGGCCTACAAACCTGACTCAGTTACACCAGCTCTGTCAGAAGGAATGGGCCAACATTCACCCAACTTATTGTGGGAAGCTTGTGGAAGGCTACACGAAACGTTTGATCCAAGTTAAACAATTTAAAGGCAATGCTACCAAATACTAATTGAGTGTATGTAAACTTCTGACCCACTGGGAATGTGACGAAAGAAATAAAAGTGGAAAGAAATCATTCTCTCTACTATTATTCTGACATTTCACATTCTTAAAATAAAGTGGTGATCCTAACTGGCCTAAAACAGTGAATTTTTACTAGATTAAATGTCAGGAATTGTGAAAAACTGAGTTTAAATGTATTTGGCTAAGGTGTATGTAAACCTCTGACTTCAACTGTATATGAATATTGAAGGGCTCAGATGTAGCCTAATGACTTAATACTAGGTAGGTCTATCGATTGCACGTACATGAACGTGATGTAAATATTTAGCCTAATAATCTAGCTATTATATAATTTGGCTATCTCGGTATTACTTTTTTTTATGTATCCTTGCTTCGCTTGTTTAACATTACAAACTTTTTAGGCTATTTATATACAACTTTGAAGTTTTCAGCGGTCACAGAGAGACAGATAAACATCTTCATTCTATGTTTAGCACATATTTTCTGTGTGTAAAGTGACGCGGGAGGGCAAACGGTGATCTAACGACCCACTTAGCTGTTCTACGAGTGGTCTGTAGCAGGTGTTAGATTACGAGCGATTTCAGGTGCAACGTTAGTAAAGAAGGTTTTAGGAAACGACTCGGAAATGTAAAGATGCTCTTACGAAGGTTGTAACAATGAACTTATCCTTAAGATGCTTTTGGGAAACCAGGCCTTTGGGAAACCAGGCCCTGGTACATTGTTTGCGGTCTCCAGCCATTCGGCATGCACAGTTTCAGTTTCAATTACTATTTTGGACAAAAACTCACAAATGTAGCAAACTAAGGCAGGGAATTTCAATACAATCAAACTAGCAAGGGCAGTGATCAAAAGTCAGTCATAACGTGGCTAATAGGCTAGCTTATCCATTTATGTAGCTATTTATTTAGCAAGTTAAAAATGCAGAGCCTAACGTTAGCTAGCGCTGGGAGGATGTCATGTCATTGGACGACTGGGTGAGTGGCCAACTTTTTCCCCAAATATCATTTTTGGGTGGCTACAGCTCTCTAGCTGCAGGTGTCATTTGGTTACTGTTATTCACAGTTAGCATATCTCTTAGTTGTCAATCTAGATAAAACATTTTAGTATTTTTTTTCTTTCTCCCCAATATTGTGATATCCAATTATGATATTATCTCATTGCTGCAACTCCCCAACGGGCTCGGGAGTGGTCGAAGGTCGAGTCATGCGTCCTCCAAAACATGACCTGCCAAACCGCACTTCTTAACACTGCCCGCTTAACCCGGAAGCCAGCCGCACCAATGTGTCAGAGGAAACTCCATTCAACTGACTCCCGTGAAATGTACATATTTGAAGGAATCCATTCAGGTGTATTTTGCGGCTTTTGACCAATGCGTTCTAATTACCTAAAGTCTGTTGCTACTGCCTGTAAACACACAGTCCAGTTCAAAGTGAATGATGGCAGGCCCTACTGCCTGTAAACACACAGTCCAGTTCAAAGTGAATGATGGCAGGCCCTACTGCCTGTAAACACACAGTCCAGTTCAAAGTGAATGATGGCAGGCCCTACTGCCTGTAAACACACAGTCCAGTTCAAAGTGAATGATGGCAGGCCCTACTGCCTGTAAACACACAGTCCAATTCAAAGTGAATGATGGCAGGCCCTACTGCCTGTAAACACACAGTCCAGTTCAAAGTGAATGATTGCAGGCCCTACTGCCTGTAAACACACAGTCCAATTCAAAGTGAATGATGGCAGGCCCTACTGCCTGTAAACACACAGTCCAGTTCAAAGTGAATGATGGCAGGCCCTACTGCCTGTAAACACACAGTCCAGTTCAAAGTGAATGATGGCAGGCCCTACTGCCTGTAAACACACAGTCCAATTCAAAGTGAATGATGGCAGGCCCTACTGCCTGTAAACACACAGTCCAGTTCAAAGTGAATGATTGCAGGCCCTACTGCCTGTAAACACACAGTCCAATTCAAAGTGAATGATGGCAGGCCCTACTGCCTGTAAACACACAGTCCAATTCAAAGTGAATGATGGCAGGCCCGTGTGGAAATGGCTTATTTGTAGGCCTACTGTATCTCTGATTGGCTATGGCGCATCGGCCTGTGTAGAGTCCCATCCTGGGGATTTGGTTTTATGTACTGCAGTCTATTAATTGTCCAAACTTACAGCTGCTTTCCCACTATATTCCTATAGAAATTTCACAAATGCCTTACTCTACATCATTCCCAAACACTCTATGAAAATGGCCATATCTAAGTGCTTGCTTGTCAGAAATGTTTAAAAAAAATCTTCCTGGGGGTCTATATGAACAGATTTTAATAAGATTTAATGTTGCTAAAACACTGTCAGTTCCATAATAGTCCACAGATGCTAAGACGCAATAGTCCAGCATCCCATCGTGAAATAGCTACCCGGCTTTGAGACCACTATCCGCAAGAGACCAGAGCCCGAAAGTGCACCTCCCCCAAATTCCCATCCAACACGGTTCTGGTACGCATCCTATATTCATTTCAATGTGTTGACAGTTGGAGAAATTGCTTGAGCTGCACTGAGAATTCAAAAAGTATGAAAGACAATATTTAAGAACACAGCTGTGTGTACACGTACATGTTTTGGACCATGATAAACCCTTTAGATAGACAGGATTAAGACCTACAGAGGCCTACAGAGTTTGTGACAGTATGTTATATGGCAGTAAAGCCTACCATCTGAGATGAGGTCTAAATTGTGTTCTAGGCCTGTCTGTTACGTAATCTGTGTATTATACAGGAACGGATGTAAAGCCAGATATGGTCTGAGCCCGTGCTTAACCCTATGATACCACAGTAAAGTGTGTCTTTGATATTGTCTGGGTGTGGGTGTGTGTGTGTGCGCGCAGTCTCAGCGTGTGTGTGTTTGTAACGGTCTGATGTGTTCTGTTCCGGTGCTAATGCCAGTACTCTGTGGTATGCTCCAGACCCGTGCTCCTCTAGCCTCTAAATCACATCACATTTTATTGGTCACATACACATATTTAGCAGATGTTATTGCAGGTGTACCAAAATGCTTGTGTTCTTAACTCCACCAGTGCAGTAGTATCTAACAATTCACAACAATACACACTACCAGCCAGGGATCTGCTCAAGCTCCTCTAACTCCTGCCAACTAGCCAAGACTCCTGAGATTCCTGCTCAACAACGTTTTGGCTGCGTCAACGACTTTCCTTCTCTCTCTCTGTGCATTTTCCTGAGTTGTTAGCAGCAGTGACTGGCTTTAGTTTAGATTTTAAGTAGAGGTCGACCGATTATGATTTTTCAACGCCGATACCGATTATTGGAGGGCCAAAAAAGGCCGATACCGATTAATCGGCCGGTTTTATTTATTTGTAATAATGACAAATAAATAACAATTACAACAATACTGAATGAACACTTATTTTAACTTAATATAATACATTAATTAAAATCAATTTAGCCTCAAATAAATAATGAAACATGTTCAATTTGGTTTAAATAATGCAAAAACAAAGTGTTGGAGAAGAAAGTAAAAGTGCAATATGTGCCATGTAAAAAAGCTAACGTTTAAGTTCCTTGCTCAGAACATGAGAACATATGAAAGCTGGTGGTTCCTTTTAACATGAGTCTTCAATATTCCCAGGTAAGATGTTTTAGGTTGTAGATATTATAGGAATTATAGGACTATTTCTCTCTATACGATTTGTATTTCGTATACCTTTGACTATTGGATGTTCTTATACGCACTTTAGTCTTGCCAGTGTAACAGTATAGCTTCCGTCCCTCTCCTCGCTCCTACCTGGGCTCGAACCAGGAACACATCGACAACAGCCACCCTTGAAGCAGCGTTACCCACGTAGAGGAAGGGAAAAAAATACTCCAAGTCTCAGAGCGAGTGACGTTTGAAACGCTATTAGCGCGCACCCGGCTAACTAGCTAGCCATTTCACATCGGTTACACCAGCCTAATCTCGGGAGTTGACAGGCTTGAAGTCATAAACAGCGCAGTGCTTGAAGCATTGCGAAGAGCTGCTGGCAAAACGCACGAAAGTGCTATTTTGAATGAATGCTTACGAGCCTGCTGCTGCCTACCATCGCTCAGTCAGACTGCTCTATCAAATCATAGACTTAATTATAACATGGATTTCTTTTAGCTAAATATGCAGGTTTAAAAATATATACTTGTGTATTGATTTTAAGAAAGGCATTGATGTTTATGGTTGGAGCAACGTGTACCTAAGCGATTATATGCAATGCAGGACAGGCTAGATAAACTAGTAATATCATCAACCATGTGTAGTTAACTAGTGATTATGATTGATTGATTGTTTTTTATAAGATAAGTTTAATGCTAGCATCTTACTGCATTCGCGTAATCTCGTGGAGTGCAATGTAAAGCAGGTGGTTAGAGCGTTGGACTAGTTAACCGTAAGGTTGCAAGATTGAATCCCTGAGCTGACAAGGTAAAAATCTGTCGTTCTGCCCCTGAACAAGGCAGTTAACCCACTGTTCCTAGGCCGTCATTGAAAATAAGAATGTTCTTAACTGACTTGTCTAGTTAAATAAAGGTAAAATAATAATAATAATAATTTAAACAAAAAACAAAAAATCGGCCAAATAGGTGTCCAAAAATACCGATTTCCGATTGTTATGAAAACTTGAAATCGGCCCCAATTAATCGACCATTCCGATTAATCGGTCGACCTCTAATTTTAAGGGCGCGGTTTGGTTTCCCAGACAAAGATTAAGCCAAGTCCTGGACTAAAAAGCACGCTCAATGAATAATCTTAAATCTCAATGGGTAATATTAAATCTTAATGGAGAATCATACATCTAAATGGAGAATCTCCTACTTGGAGAGGCTTACTCTGTGTCCAGGAAACCGTCCCATAATGTTGTTATTGAGCATGCATAATGACAGTATACTGAAAGTCTTCTCTTCTGTCCTGGTGTAGCTGGCGTGCTGCTGTGGCTCGGCAGCCTGCTCCTGTTGCTGTGGCTGCTGTCCTAAGATCAAGCAGTCCACATCAACACGCTTCATGTATGTCCTCTACTTCCTCCTGGTCACCATCGTCTGTGTCGTCATGATGTCACCTACTGTGGAACAGGAGATGAGGGACCATGTGAGTACACACACGTGCACATTTAGACGCACGCACTCTTCTTTACATGCATCCACACACACACAAGGAACATGTACACACATGCTCACACGCACATAGGGGCCTACATATCTGGCCTTGTCTTGTTTCCTGCCTTGATGTTGGTTAATACATGGAGATATAGTAGAGCTCTAGAATAGTTTTGGAAGCTTTAAACTCCACATAAACCCTGTAATAAAGCCTTCCCTGGCACAGCAGAGTGGAGCAGAGCTATGGAAAACGCTGCTGGTGTGGTTTCCTGGGTGTGTAATTGTATGGTAGTAAGGAGGGCCTAGTTTACTACAGGCTGCCACAGGGGCTAACACAGACATTAACTCCAGGTGGTGAGGGTAGGCAACAACACATCCGCCACGCAGACCCTCAACACGGGGGCCACTCAGGGGTGTGTGCTTAGTCCCCTCCTGTACTCCCTTTTCACCCACGGTTGTGTGGCCGCACTCAACTCCAACACCATCATTAAGTTTGCCGATGACACAATGGTGGTAGGCCTGATCACCAACAACAACCTCTCCCTCAACGTCAGTAAGACTAAGGAGCTGATCGTGGACTACAGGAAACGGCGGGCCAAGCACACCCCCATTCACATCGACGGGGCTGTTCTACAGCTGCAGCATCGAGAACATCTTGACTGGCTGCATCACTGCCTGGTATGGCAACTGCTTGGCATCCGAATGCAAGGCGCTACAGAGGGTAGTGTGTAGGGCTGTTGCGGTGGCCGTATTACCACCACACCGGCAGTCATGAGTCATGACCGTAGTAAAATTCTACGTGACCGTTGAGTCAGGGTATTTTCCTCGTGTGTACTCTGGACGTGTTAGTAGTACCCAACTCACTAACGATCATCAGGTCATCAGGTCCTAATGGTGAATGCACCAATTTGTAAGTCGCTCTGGATAATGACGTAAATGTAAATGTAACGATCATCAGGTCCTAATGGCCTGGTACTCAGGGCTCTATTGTCCCTCTAACCACTCTGATATGTGTTAGTAGTACCCGACTCACTAACAATCATCAGGTCCCAATGGCCTGGTACTCAGGGCTCTATTGTCCCTCTAACCACTCTGACATGTGTTAGTAGTACCCAATTTACTAATGATCATCAGGTCCTAATGGCATGGTACTCAGGGCTCTACTGTCCCTCTAACCACTCTGACATGTGTTAGTAGAACCCAACTCACTAACGATCATCAGGTCCTAATGGCCTGGTACTCAGGGCTCTATAGTCCCTCTAACCACTCTGACATGTGTTAGTAGAACCCAACTCACTAACGATCATCAGGTCCTAATGGCCTGGTACTCAGGGCTCTATTGTCCCTCTAACCACTCTGACATGTGTTAGTAGAGCCCAACTCACTAACGATCATCAGGTCCTAATGGCCTGGTACTCAGGGCTCTATTGTCCCTCTAACCACTCTGACATGTGTTAGTAGAGCCCAACTCACTAACGATCATCAGGTCCTAATGGCCTGGTACTCAGGGCTCTATTGTCCCTCTAACCACTCTGACATGTGTTAGTAGAACCCAACTCACTAACGATCATCAGGTCCTAATGGCCTGGTACTCAGGGCTCTATTGTCCCTCTAACCACTCTGACATGTGTTAGTAGAACCCAACTCACTAATGATCATCAGGTCACTAATGGCCTGGTACTCAGGGCTCTACTGTCCCTCCATCTAATGGCCTGGTACTCAGGGCTCTATTGTCCCTCCATCTAATGGCCTGGTACTCAGGGCTCTATTGTCCCTCCATCTAATGGCCTGGTACTCAGGGCTCTATTGTCCCTCCATCTAATGGCCTGGTACTCAGGGCTCTATTGTCCCTCTAACCACTCTGACATAAATGCTATTGAAAGTCTCATCAAACACTTATCTTCAAAACAGTATGTGCTTTTAAATCTCACCACACTGTGATTGATCAATTTGAACAGGTTGAAACTGATTGGAAAACATGGTCGTTGTGGATGTTGTTTCAAAGCCTAACAATGAAATGGACAGCGCTTTCTATATGCATATAAGAGCTTATGCATACGCATAGGTCTATATATGAGCTGAAGCCTGAAACTAAACCTGAATTAAAATTATACAGTACATAACCTACCACATAGAACACATGCCAGAAAAACATACAAAACATACAGATTTAAGATACATAATTGGTCTAGCTTATATTAAACGAATCCAGAGTTAGCCTACAATTATAGTGAATCTGTATTTGATTTTGAATATCCTAGTAATAGGGAATTGTTTATATTTTCATAAGGAATAGGCCGACACATTAAGCTGCTATATGTAATATCTCACCACCATGAGTTTCCATCTCCTCTTTCCTTCATTCCTTTCACCAGTGCGCAGAAAGAGGGGCTGTCAACAGTTAAATGAAACATGTTTAGTTGTGAAAACATGTTACTATCGATGTTCCTGAACACATTTCACTTCTTATCCCAAATAAAGCACCCACTGGGTAGCTGCAGGAACAGGGCTGGAGAGCCCATGGAATACAGAGTACTGGGTAGCTGCAGGAACAGGGCTGGAGAGCCCATGGAATACAGAGTACTGGGTAGCTGCAGGAACAGGGCTGGAGAGCCCATGGAATACAGAGTACTGCGTAGCTGCAGGAACAGGGCTGGAGAGCCCATGGAATACAGAGTACTGGGTAGCTGCAGGAACAGGGCTGGAGAGCCCATGGAATACAGAGTACTGGGTAGCTGCAGGAACAGGGCTGGAGAGCCCATGGAATACAGAGTACTGGGTAGCTGCAGGAACAGGGCTGGAGAGCCCATGGAATACAGAGTACTGCGTAGCTGCAGGAACAGGGCAGGAGAGCCCATGGCATACAGAGTACTGGGTAGCTGCAGGAACAGGGTAGGAGAGCCCATGGCATACAGAGTACTGGGTAGCTGCAGGAACAGGGCTGGAGAGCCCATGGAATACAGAGTACTGGGTAGCTGCAGGAACAGGGCTGGAGAGCCCATGGAATACAGAGTACTGGGTAGCTGCAGGAACAGGGCTGGAGAGCCCATGGAATACAGAGTACTGCGTAGCTGCAGGAACAGGGCAGGAGAGCCCATGGCATACAGAGTACTGGGTAGCTGCAGGAACAGGGTAGAAGAGCCCATGGCATACAGAGTACTGGGTAGCTGCAGGAACAGGATTGGAGAGCCCATGGCATACAGAGTACTGGGTAGCTGCAGGAACAGGGTAGGAGAGCCCATGGCATACAGAGTACTGGGTAGCTGCAGGAACAGGGCTGAAGAGCCCACGGCATACAGAGTACTGGGTAGCTGTAGGAACAGGGCTGGAGAGCCCATGGCATACAGAGTACTGGGTAGCTGCAGGAACAGGGCTGGAGAGCCCATGGCATACAGAGTACTGGGTAGCTGCAGGAACAGGGCTGGAGAGCCCATGGCATACAGAGTACTGGGTAGCTGCAGGAACAGGATTGGAGAGCCCATGGCATACAGAGTACTGGGTAGCTGTAGGAACAGGGCTGGAGATCCCATGGCATACAGAGTACTGGGTAGCTGCAGGAACAGGATTGGAGAGCCCATGGCATACAGAGTACTGGGTAGCTGCAGGAACAGGGTAGGAGAGCCCATGGCATACAGAGTACTGGGTAGCTGCAGGAACAGGGCTGAAGAGCCCATGGCATACAGAGTACTGGGTAGCTGCAGGAACAGGATTGGAGAGCCCATGGCATACAGAGTACTGGGTAGCTGCAGGAACAGGATTGGAGAGCCCATGGCATACAGAGTACTGGGTAGCTGCAGGAACAGGGTAGGAGAGCCCATGGCATACAGAGTACTGGGTAGCTGCAGGAACAGGATTGGAGAGCCCATGGCATACAGAGCACTGGGTAGCTGCAGGAACAGAATTGGAGAGCCCATGGCATACAGAGTACTGGGTAGCTGCAGGAACAGGGTAGGAGAGCCCATGGCATACAGAGTACTGGGTAGCTGCAGGAACAGGGCTGGAGAGCCCATGGCATACAGAGTACTGAGTAGCTGCAGGAACAGGGCTGGAGAGCCCATGACATACAGAGTACTGGGTAGCTGCAGGAACAGGGCTGGAGAGCCCATGGCATACAGAGTACTGGGTAGCTGCAGGAACAGGTCTGGAGAGCCCATGGCATACAGAGTACTGGGTAGCTGCAGGAACAGGGCTGGAGAGCCCATGGCATACAGAGTACTGGGTAGCTTCAGGAACAGGGCTGGAGAGCCCATGGCATACAGAGTACTGGGTAGCTGCAGGAACAGAGCTGGAGAGCCCATGGCATACAGAGTACTGGGTAGCTGCAGGAACAGGGCTGGAGAGCCCATGGCATACAGAGTACTGGGTAGCTGCAGGAACAGGGCTGGAGAGCCCATGGCATACAGAGTACTGGGTAGCTGCAGGAACAGGGCTGGAGAGCCCATGGCATACAGAGTACTGGGTAGCTGCAGGAACTGGGCTGGAGAGCCCATGGCATACAGAGTACTGGGTAGCTGCAGGAACAGGGCTGGAGAGCGCATGGCATACAGAGTACTGGGTAGCTGCAGGAACAGGGCTGGAGAGCCCATGGAATACAGAGTACTGGGTAGCTACAGGAACAGGGTAGGAGAGCCCATGGCATACAGAGTACTGGGTAGCTACAGGAACAGGGTAGGAGAGCCTACCCAACATCAGTGAAACGAACCGGCAGGAAAGTGGCCTCCATTCGCAGTTCCAGTGCATATTGATAACATGTATTTATCCTCCTACCCCTGTTCCTGCCCTTTTGATAATGGGCCATTCTAAATTGAAAGTAATTTGACATATTTGTAAAGACAATATTAAATTGAGAATAGTTTGATGGGTGAAAATATGATCAGTTGATAAGAAAACAGCATGTGCAGCCTGAGGCAGGGAACAGAGCGGAAGGTTTTATTGTGACATTCTCAAGTCATCAATAGCCTATAGTCGCATCATGCCGCCCATATATCTTTATATTTCTAGGGCATTCTATCGTTTGTATCATTGACATCTAAAGTTTCCATATACCCCCAAGACATGCTAACCTCTCACCATTACAATAACAGGGGAGGTTAGCATATTTGTGGGGTATGATATTTGTGCGTCTGTAACTTTCTCACTCATCATTATTCACGATTAATTCAGGATTATCTGTAGTCAAGGTAGCATCCACATTAATGTAGAAGTGTTTATACATATATTATATTCTTATTTACAATAAAAGTGACTCCAAAATGGCACAATACACAATTACCATTTATTTCTATTGGACACAAAATAATCTGAAACACAACCAAAACAAACAGAACATGCATCCAACAACTTTGTAGAGTCACAAGCTTGATGTAATCATTGCGTTTTAGGAATATGGGACCAAATACTAAACTTTTGACTACTTTGATACACATAAGTGAATTTGTCCCAATACTTTTGGTACCCTGAAATGAAGGGACTATGTACAAAAGTGCTGTAATTTCTAAACGGTTCACCCGATGTGGATGAAAATAACCTCTAATGAAAGATGACAGTCTGCACTTTAACCTCATAATCATTGTATCATTTCAAATCCAAAGTGTTGGAGCACAGAGAGCCAAAACAACAAAACATTTGTCACTGTATTTATCAGACTGTTACTGTCCTACTGGGCACACACGGGTTGAATCAATGAAATGATTTTGAACCAACGCGGAAATAGACATTGCACTGACGTCTGTGCCCAGTGGGATGGCACTGACTGTGACTACTCTACCACTGAAAGAGCTGTCAAAGACTCTCCCTCTCTCTTTGTATAGAGCAGACTTCCTGCTGTTTAGCTCCATATGAAACAGACATTCTGTAAAAGGAACAGCCAGGCACAAAATGGCTACCATGGCTAAATGGCTATCTGTCTGTTAGACACACATGATGAACACTTTACACCAGCACAGTGCGGACACACACACACACAGCGCAGTGGGCAGTCTAAAAGATGAGAGCGCGGTCATTGTGTATGTGTGTGAGAGAGCGTTGGTCTTTTGTCAGTAGATTTACAGCAGTGAGAGTCAGCGCTGTCCTTCTCCTAATCAAACCTCTATCGACATGCTAATCAGCTCCTTCACACCACACAAAGACTACAGAAACAGCCTGTTATATTACTGCCAACTGATCTGTATCCTACTACACCGTGTCTATAGTGGCTGTGGTACTGAACTATGACAGCTCTATCCAGTGACTGGCCGACAATACTACAGCCATGTTAGGGGTGTCCGACTCAACCTATAATCTAGAAAGTGGAACAGTCAGGTGACGTAGACCAAAGGACATTTGAGGTTTTTGTTAGTTAGTTTGGATAGAGCAGAACTTATGTACCAGGAAGCTACTACAAGTGAAAGCTGATGCAAGGCTCCAGGGCAGCTTTATAAAGGACATTCCAACACACAGTCAGTCTCTCACTGGTTTAAAACACTTTTATATAGAGACTCCCTCCGCCCAGCGTTGGAGCAGCTGTCTTTATTTCCTATAGAAATGACTCAAGTGACTCTTGCTCGGTCTTTCCACTTTCTATAGGCATTCTCACTCCCTCCCTCTCTGTCCCTTTATGTAGGCCTACATCTCTTCCCTCCTCTCCTCTCCTCTCCTCTCCTCTCCTCTCCTCTCTCTCTCTCTCTTTTTCTATACATCCCCCTCGCTCTCTCACTCACTCTCTCTCTCTTTCTCTCTTTCTGTCATTTGTTCTCTCTGCTGAAAGCAGGCTGGTAATTTATTCATCCCTGTCTTTGTTTGATGTGGCTGACAGCCTCAGTAACATGCCAGAGAGAAAGAGAAAGACGGTTTGATGGAGAGAAAGAAATAGGGCTTGGTGGAGAGAAAGAGGGTTTGGTGTCGCTGCCTGTTCCTTTTTCAGCTTGTTTAGAAGCGTGACGCTCAGCATGGACCCTATTAACTCTACTCTGACTGACGACTGGGCTCCTCTGTCCTCTGGGGAACACACACACACGTGCTGTGATTTGTATGATCATTCCTTTTTTAATTAGAATAATATTTGTTTCTCAATTTTTTTTCAAAAGGTTTCTCCCCACTCCAGATACAAACGTATACATACGAACAACAACTTACAGACACACATAAATAGAGGTCGACCGATTATGATTTTTCAACGCCGATACCGATTATTGGAGGACCCAAAAAGCCGGTGCCGATTAATCGGCCGATTTTATTTATTTATTTGTAATAATGACAATTACAACAATACTGAATGAACACTTATTTTAACTTAATATAATACATCAATAAAATCAATGTAGCCTCAAATAAATAATGAAACATGTTCAATTTGGTTTAAATAATGCAAAAACAAAGTGTTGGAGAAGAAAGTCCAAGTGCAATATGTGCCATGTAAAAAAGCTAACGTTTAAGTTCCTTGCTCAGAACATGAGAACATATGAAAGCTGGTGGTTCCTTTTAACATGAGTCTTCAATATTCCCAGGTAAGATGTTTTAGGTTGTAGATATTATAGGAATTATAGGACTATTTCTCTCTATACGATTTGTATTTCATATACCTTTGACTATTGGATGTTCTTATAGGCACTTTAGTCTTGCCAGTGTAACAGTATAGCTTCCGTCCCTCTCCTCGCTCCTACCTGGGTTCGAACCAGGAACACATCGACAACAGCCACCCTTGAAGCAGCGTTACCCACGTAGAGGAAGGGGAAACTACTACTCCAAGTCTCAGAGCGAGTGACGTTTGAAACGCTATTAGCGCGCACCCGGCTAACTAGCTAGCCATTTCACATCGGTTACACCAGCCTAATCTCGGGAGTTGATAGGCTTGAAGTCATAAACAGCGCAGTGCTTGAAGCATTGCGAAGAGCTGCTGGCAAAACGCACAAAAGTGCTATTTTGAATGAATGCTTACGAGCCTGCTGCTGCCTACCATCGCTCAGTCAGACTGCTCTATCAAATCATAGACTTAATTATAACATAATAACACACAGAAATACGAGCCTTAGGTCATTAATATGGTCGAATCCGGAAACTATCATCTCGAAAACAAAACGTTATTCCTGTTACATTGCACAATCTTCAATGTTATGTCATAATTACGTAAAATTCTGGCAAATTAGTTCGCAACGAGCCAGGCGACCCAAACTGTTGCATATACACTGACTCTGCGTGCAATGAACGCAAGAGAAGTGACACAATTTCACCTGGTTAATATTGCCTGCTAACCTGGATTTCTTTTAGCTAAATATGCAGGTTTAAAAATATATACTTGTGTATTGATTTTTAGAAAGGCATTGATGTTTATGGTTGGAACAATGTGTACCTAAGCGATTATATGCAACGCAGGACAGGCTAGATAAACTAGTAATATCATCAACCATGTGTAGTTAACTACTGATTATGATTGATTGATTGTTTTTTATAAGATAAGTTTAATGCTAGCTAGCAACTTACCTTAGCTTCTTACTGCATTCGCGTAACCTCGTGGAGTGCAATGTAAAGCAGGTGGTTAGAGCGTTGGACTAGTTAACCGTAAGGTTGCAAGATTGAATCACCAAGCTGACAAGGTAAAAATCTGTCGTTCTGCCCCTGAACAAGGCAGTTAACCCACCGTTCCTAGGCCGTCATTGAAAATAAGAATATTCTTAACTGACTTGCCTAGTTAAATAAAGGTCTAAAAATAAATCAATAAAAAATCGGCCAAATCGGCGTCCAAAAATACCGATTTCCGATTGTTATGAAAACTTGAAATCGGCCATAATTAATCGGCCATTCCGATTAATCGGTCGACCTCTACACATAAACAATGTCTACATCTCATCTGCCCAGACCTCCCTCCCTAGTGCCTGCATTATTGTTTGCCACTTGTACTTTTTTTTTTTTCTTTACAGATCCATTCTGCCATAATTGTGATATTACCATACCTATAGTGTTAACATGGCTCCTTGTCTCTCTCCGTCTCTCTGTCTGTCTGTCTCCGTCTCTTTGTCTGTCTGTCTGTCAATCTGTCTCTCTCTCCGTCTGTCCGTCTGTCTGTCTGTCTGTCTGTCTGTCTGTCTGTCTGTCTGTCTGTGTCTCTCTGTCTGTCTGTCTTTCTCTGTCTGTCTCTGTCTGTCTGTCTTTCTCTCTGTCTGTCTCTCTCTGTCTCTCTTTCTCTCTGTCTCTGTCTGTCTGTCTCTCTCTCTGTCTCTCTCTTTGTCTGTCTGTCTGTCTGTCTGTCTGTCTGTCTGTCTGTCTGTCTGTCTGTCTGTCTGTCTGTCTGTCTGTCTGTGTCTCTCTGTCTGTCTGTCTGTCTGTCTGTCTGTCTGTCTGTCTGTCTGTCTGTCTGTCTGTCTGTCTCTCTTTGTCTCTTTGTCTGTCTGTCTTTGTGTCTGTCTCTCTCTCGGTCTGTCTGTCTGTCTGTCTGTCTGTCTGTCTGTCTGTCTGTCTGTCTGTCTGTCTGTCTGTCTGTCTGTGTCTCTCTCTGTCTGTCTCTCTCTCTCTCTCTGTCTCGCTTTCTCTCTGTCTGTCTCTCTTTGTCTGTCTGTCTGTCTGTCTGTCTGTCTGTCTGTATGTCTGTCTCGCTTTCTCTGTCTCTGTCTGTCTCTGTCTCTCTGCGTTTTAGATCCCGTTATACAGGGACCTGTGTGAGAAGCTGAATGCTGGTGAGAACTGCTCTACCTTGGTGGGTTACTCTGCTGTGTACAAAGTCTGCTTCGGCATGGCCTGCTTCTTCTTCTTCTTCTGTATCTTCACCCTACGAGTCAACTCTGCCACTGGCTGCCGCGCCGCCATACACAACGGGTATGTGCACTGTCTACAGTATCAGTGTGTGTGTATGTGTGTGAATCTGTTTATTAATCTGTGTGTGTGTGAATCTGTTTAGTAATCTGTGTGTGTGTGTGTGAATCTGTTTAGTAATCTGTGTGTGTGTGTGAATCTGTTTTTTAATCTGTGTGTGTGAATCTGTTTAGTAATCTGTGTGTGTGTGTGTGAACCTGTTTAGTAATCTGTGTGTGTGTGAATCTGTTTAGTAATCTGTGTGTGTGTGAATCTGTTTATTAATCTGTATGTGTGTGTGAATCTGTATTAACCTGTGTGTGTAGTGATGTTTGTCTCTCTCTCTGACAGGTTTTGGTTCCTGAAGTTCATAGCCTTGTTGGCCTGCTGTGTTGGAGGATTCTTCCTGCCAGAGCAGGACATCTTTCTGGAAGGTATGGACCCTTATGTCCCTTTACTGTCCCTAGTCTTTATTCTCTCCATACAGTCCCTCCCTCCCCCTCCTCCCTGAGAGGAGAGACACTGCTCTGTCACACTGTGGTGTCTCAACTATACTCACCTGGAGAGGTCAGCTTGACTGTCTTTTTAAAGCCTTTCCTAAATCAGCTTTTTTAAATTGTATTGTTTTTATTGAAGGAACACAAAGAAAGTACAAATAAAGTAAAAAAGAACAATAAAAAAGATCTGGCAGTTATAGTGTGTCATACCTTCATCATATTAGTTACATTGACATCTTTGAATTAGACCTTTTCCAAGTACGAAACCCATTTTCCCAGTATTCCTGACCTCTCTCCTCTTGAGCTCTTAAAGCAAAGGTCATACGCTCCATGTGGTGTATTTCTTTTACAATGTTTATCCATTGTGTCACTGTAGGAGGGTCTTTTTGTAGCCATTTCCTAGTGACAGCCTTTTTACTGGCTGCCAGTAGGACCTTCAAGAGGTACTTTTCTCTATTGTGTAAGTTATCAGGTATTTCACCCAAGAACAAAGAAATGAATGTTTGTTTATGTGAAATCCCATTATTTTTCCAATGTTAGATCTTATTTCTCCCCAGTAGGTTTCGATTGCGGGGCAAGTCCAAAAGATATGAGAGTGATCCACCCTCGATAAGCCACATTCTCTCCAACAAGGATGTAGGGAGCCAGTCTGTTTTGATTTCAGTTTAGGTGTTATGAAGAAACTTACAACATTCTTCCAAAATAATTCTCTCCATGACCTTGAGTTGGTGAAGCTTTGTTGAGTCTCTAATATGTTCAACCATGTTTCATCAGTTATTTCAATGTCAAGTTCCTCCTCCCATTTCTGTTTAATATAGTTTGTAGAATGTTTCTTTGAAGATTGAATACCCAAATAGAGATTTGAGATAGTTTTTTTGTTACTCCCCAAGTTGTATGCGTTAGTTAATACTTGAATTAATTTGGGAGGTGCTCGAGGGTCAGTCACTTTTATCTCCCTTAAGAAATAGTGTTGAACTTGTAGGTATCTGTAAAAATCTTGTTTATCCAAGCCATGTTTTTACTTAGGTCCTGGAAGTTATCTAGGTCCCCATTCCTTCTAATTGTACTGAATGATGTGATGCCTTTCAGCGTCCATTGTTTAAATCTGCTGTCCTGAGTTGCAGGGATGAAGCTGGAGTCGTATGCGGGCCAACTCAGCAGTTTGATCTCTCTGTCTAAATGATGTTGCTGAACTAGTCTAAACCATGTCTTCAGAGAGAAATGAATCCACTGATTTTGTCTACTGTATATTTCTATTACCATGTCCTTATTTCCCAAAACTGACTGTGTGGGTGTCTCTGTCAAAGTAGTCTCAATGTCTTTCCATTTGGATTCGTATTCTGAATTGCACCAACACACCAGAGGTCTCATTGGGCTGACACATAATAATCTTTTAGGTTTGGTAAGGCCATACCCCCACAGTTGTTTGGTAATTGTAATGTTGTATATCTAATTGTTGGTCTCTTACTGTTCCAGATAAACCTTGATATCCGTTTATCCCATTCTCTAAACTGTTTAGGTGGGATTTCTATGTGCAGTGATTGGAACAAATACAGTAACCTCGGCAGGATGTTCATTTTGATTGTTTCAATTCTACTACTAAGATCTAAGGGAAGTGAATTCACCTGTCTAGGACATCATTTATTTTCTTGTTGATGTGATCGTAATTCATGCTATAAAGTTTGGGTGTATCTTTTGGCAGATATACTCCAAGATATTTAATGGATGAAGAAGTCAAGTGGAAGTTATACCTACTCTTCAGCTCTTCCGTGGGGTATAATTATATACTAGGGCTTGGGTCTTGTGTACGTTAAGCACATACCCTGAATATGTTCCAAATGTTTTAAAACATCCATCAATCTAGGTCCACTTGAGCCTGGGTATTTAAGGAATAACAGAGCGTCATCAGCATACATGCATATCTTATGTTCACTGTCTCTTATTGTTATTCCCTCTAAGGTTGGGTCCTGTCTTATTGTTATTCCCTCTAAGGTTGGGTCCTGTCTTATTGTTATTCCCTATAAGGTTGGGTTCTGTCTTATTGTTATTCCCTCTAAGGTTGGGTCCTGTCTTATTGTTATTCCCTCTAAGGTTGGGTCCTGTCTTATTGTTATTCCCTATAAGGTTGGGTCCTGTCTTATTGTTATTCCCTCTAAGGTTGGGTCCTGTCTTATTGTTATTCCCTCTAAGGTTGGGTCCTGTCTTATTGTTATTCCCTCTAAGGTTGGGTCCTGTCTTATTGTTATTCCCTATAAGGTTGGGTTCTGTCTTATTGTTATTCCCTCTAAGGTTGGGTCCTGTCTTATTGTTATTCCCTATAAGGTTGGGTTCTGTCTTATTGTTATTCCCTCTAAGGTTGGGTCCTGTCTTATTGTTATTCCCTATAAGGTTGGGTTCTGTCTTATTGTTATTCAATCTAAGGTTGGGTTCTGTCTTATTGTTATTCCCTCTAAGGTTGGGTCCTGTCTTATTGTTATTCCCTCTAAGGTTGGGTCCTGTCTTATTGTTATTCCCTCTAAGGTTGGGTCCTGTCTTATTGCCTGTGCTAATGGTTCGAGGTAGGAGGAGAAGAGCGTGGGTGAAAGATTACAGCCTTGTCTTGCCCCTCGCTCTAATTGTATCGTTCGTGACAAATGTCCATTTATCTTTATTCTAGCAGTTGGACACGAATACAGTGTTTTGATGCACTGTATCACTTCTTTGTTGAAACCAAATCTGTCCATAACTTGGAATAGATAATCCCATCCCACTGAATCAAATGCTTTTTCTGCATCTAGACTGATTAATATTGCACTTGTCTTATTCTGAGTAATGTGGTCCATGACATGTAGTGTTCTCCTTATATTGTCCTGTGTCTGCCTATTTTTTATGAAACCAGTTTGATCTCCGTCAATCTATTCTGGGATTATGTTCTCCATTCCTTTGGCTATTATTGATGCATATAGTTTATAATCCGTGTTAAGAATTGCGATAGGTCTATATGAACTGCATTCCTTCTTATCTTTACCCTCTTTTGGGATTACAGATATGATGTCCTCTCTCCATGACGGTGGGAGACCCTCCTCCCGCAGAGTCCAGTTAATATGATTCAAATGCATTCTGGATTTCATCTCATTTGCATGTGATCTTCTTTGTTTTGTGGTCTTTTATTTTGAAAGCGGTATTCTGTGCTTGTTGTTTCCTGAGTCTCCATGCTAGTAATTTGGTTGCCTTTGAGCCTGCTTCATAATATCGTTGTTTCAGGAACCTGAGCTTTTTCTATACTTCTTCTATATAAAGCTGGTCAATTTCCTGTTTTACCTTTTGAATCTCTCGTAATATAAGAGGATCTTTGTATTGACTATGACATCGTTCTAAGTTTCTTAGTGTTTCCTGTATTTTCAGTAGTTTCTGTGCTTTAATCTTCTTATTGAGAGATGATGTGGCTATGATCTTTCCTCTAATAACCGCCTTAGCTGCATCCCACAATTTAGCAGGAGATACTTCCCCGTTATCGTTATTCTCCAGATAGATGTTCAATTCTGTCTTTATTGATTCCTTGAATGCTAGATCATTCAGCATGCTTGTATTAAGTCTCCATAGAGTATTTCTTGGTTTGCTATCAAGGTGTAGAGTAAGGTAAACTCCATTATGATCTGATAAGTCACTCTGCCTGATCCTACAATCCTTAAGCCTGTGTCTATCTGCACTGTACATGAAAAAATGGTCTAACCTGGAGTATTCAGTGTGGCGGGCTGAGTAAAAAGTATATTCCTTATCGGTCTTGTGGGTGTCACGCCATACATCGAGCAGTCCTAGATCCTGCAATATCCTATTGATCTTTTTAGCAACTAGACTCATTTTCCTATTTTGATTTGTGCTGTCCAATTTTGAGTTTAAAATTGTGTTAAAATCCCCTCCACAGATAAGAGTGCCAGAGGTTTCTGTGGCAATTAAATCAAACACCTTCCCGTAGAAGACCATGTCACTCCCTGGGGGTGCGTAGACATTAAATAATGTAACTTCCTTGTTATCCAGTTTACATTTAACAAGTATAAATCTACCCCCTTGTCTTTTATTTCTGACAAACTCAAAATTAACTGAATTTGGGATCAAGATTGAAACTCCACCTTCTACCCATTTTGTAAGAAGAAAACAAAGTATTCCTATATCCCATTTTCTTGAGTTTCTCGTGTTCAGGTGTGGATAAGTGAGTTTCCTGCCAGAATAGTATGTCAACTCTCTCCCGTTTCATCTCTGCTATTACCTTACTTCTCTTGATGGCACTCCCCAGTCCGTTTACATTGAGACTTATAACCTTAAATTCCCGATGATGCATCGATATAAATACAAAAACCTGTGCACCATATCTGCCTGCTCATCATGAGCCTAAAAATGAATGAAAAATTAAGAATGATAATAAAGTAAACCAAAGTGGGAAAATACTTTGGTATTTGGACTCCCATGTCAGAGGACTGTCTCTTGCCTCTGGGGTTTGAGGGGATGAGCTTGTCCGCAGGAAAGGCCCCTCCCTCAGATATGAAAATGAGTGACGTAGTCACAAACAAGACCTGTTGGAAGCGAAAATAATAAGGGCGCCTATTTCATCGCTTATACACATCGGTTAATTACAAGTGAAAACTACATCGGTCATGCGTACATATCCTGAATCCTCCCCTTGATATGTCCTTCTGTCACCTCGTTGTCAATGTGTCATTAATACTTAGTTAATATATATGTTATTAACGTGACGCTACTTAGTGTGTTCATAAAGAACACTTACTTTTGGCTATTCACCCTTGTTCAGCATTGGGGGAAAATAGGGTAGATATTGTACCTATTGCAATGTCAACCGTAACAACCCAACGTCTTAACAGCTCGCTGTAACTATTCATTCTGTTAAATCCTCTTCAGTGTCTGCCATCTTCCTGTTGGAAATGCCTGAGTCTCTCTCGGATGTGAACGTCCTCTTGCCGAGGTGGTTTCCCTCTTTCTCCATGGCTCTGCTTGTCGATAACGATCCATGGGAGAGCCTGCTCGAGTCGCCTTTCTCCTGGCGGTATACTCCACTGGGATGCCCCTCGACTTCAGATCCTTAGCCGCCTCGTCTGCATGCTCGTATGTAACCGGGCCATTTTCCAGAAATACCCGCATTTTTGCCAGGAATGGTGTTTGGAAGCGTATACCCTTCTCTTTAAGTGCTTTCTTAATGGGGGTGTATTCTTTCCTTCTTTTCAGTATCTCTCCCGCGTAGTCATGATCAAAGAACACTCGTTGGCCTTGGAAGCTAACAGGCTTTTTCCAGGTTGCATGTAAGACTCTCTTTGACTGAGAATTTTAGGAACCGTACTACTATTGATCTTGGTGGGGCGCCGCTGGGGGGTTTTGGGGCCAGAGCTCGGTGTGCTCTCTCAATTCCCAGGTCAGTGTCGTCTTTGAATAGACCCTCCACGAATTTGGGCATAGAGTCTTTTTCTGCGCCCTCTACTACGTTATACAGTATAATGTTGTTTCGACGTGAGAAACCTTTGAGTTCTGTCACTTTTGCCTGTAGAGCGTGTTGGTTTTTCAGTGACTGTTCAAGTATTTCCTTGACTGTGGAGTTCCATGTGTCCGTTTCCCCAATGCGCTGTTCTGCGTCTCCCATTCTTGTAGATAAGCTGTGAAGTTGTAATTTGTTTTCTTCAAGTTTCTGGTTAATGTCTTTCTTGAACTCATTTAGTTCCTTTCTTACATCTTCTCGAAGTTCCTCTCGTAAGCCTGTGAGCGCCTCGCGCAACTCCTCCTTTATCACCTCACGAAATGAGGGTTATTTTGCTGCTGCTATCTAATTTGCGCTAGCGTTAGCCATCTCGGGTTCATCGACGATTATATCTTCTGCTGTCTTGTTACGGGCTGTTGTTGTAGCTCTGCAACCTTTTCCTATTTTCTCCTTTTCCATTTTGCTTAAGTTATTACAATTCTCTGAGTAAATACTTGAATCTAGAGGGGGAAATACCCAACCGATGTGCAGTACGAAAAACTAGGCAGCCATTTCTGAAGTTGCGTCACCGGAAGACCCTAAATCAGCTTTGAGAGAAGAGAGGGGGAGTAAAGAGAGAGAAAGAGAGAGGAAGGAGTCTGTTATCTGCTCCCTTCAGAGGAGAGGACTGGTGCATCTGCAGGCTTTAGTTATCATGTGTGTGTACAGTGATAATCTAGTCCCTGTGGTTGTCTATGGGATGACGACAAACACGGGGTTATGCAGAAGTCAAGTGTACACACCCTGCAGAAGATATGGAACAAGAGCTTTGCAGTATTTCAAATGTATGATCTCTGCCTTTCTTCCTCCCTCCCTCCCTCTCTCTCTCCAATCTCTTCCCTTCTCTCTGTCTCTCTCTCTTGTCTTTTCCTCTCTCCTCTCTCTCTCTCTCTGTCTGTCTCTTGTCTTTTCCTCTCTCCTCCTCTCTCTGTCTCTCTGTCTCTCTCTTGTCTTTTCCTCTCTCCTCCTCTCTCTGTCTCTCTGTCTCTCTTGTCTTTTCCTCTCTCCTCCTCTCTCTGTCTCTCTCTTGTCTTTTCCTCTCTCCT
Organism: Salmo trutta; assembly: GCF_901001165.1. Lineage (NCBI taxonomy): Eukaryota > Metazoa > Chordata > Actinopteri > Salmoniformes > Salmonidae > Salmo > Salmo trutta. Next base: position 24,187,451 of record NC_042965.1, read on the forward strand.
CCTCTCTCTCTCTGTCTCTCTCTTGTCTTTTCCTCTCTCCTCCTCTCTCTCTCTCTGTCTCTCTCTTGTCTTTTCCTCTCTCCTCCTCTCTCTGTCTCTCTGTCTCTCTCTTGTCTTTTCCTCTCTCCTCCTCTCTCTGTCTTTCTCTTGTCTTTTCCTCTCTCCTCCTCTCTCTCTCTCTCTGTCTTTCTCTTGTCTTTTCCTCTCTCCTCCTCCTCTCTCTCTCTCTCTCTCTCTCTGTCTCTTTCTTGTCTTTTCCTCTCTCCTCCTCTCTCTCTCTCTCTCTGTCTCTCTCTTGTCTTTTCCTCTCTCCTCCTCTCTCTGTCTCTCTGTTTCTCTCTTGTCTTTTCCTCTCTCCTCCTCTCTCTCTCTTCTCTGTGCTTCTCTTTCTTTCCTCTTTTTTTTCTCTTTTTTTCTCCTCTC